>NC_133151.1:38351197-38388697 GCF_048418815.1 Hemitrygon akajei | reverse complement strand
TGTGTCAGTGTAAGTGGGTGTGTGTCTGTGAGTGTGTGTGTCTGTGTCTCTTTGTGTGTCTGAGTGTGTGTGTCTGTGTCTGTGTGTGTCTGTGTGTTTGTGTCTTTGTGTGTGTCAGTGTAAGTGGGTGTGTGTCTGTGAGTGTGTTTGTCTGTCTCTGTGTGTGTCAGTGCAAATGTGTGTGTGTATCTGTGTGTGTGTGTGTGTCTGTGTGAGTGAGTTTGTCTGTGTCTGTGTGTCTGTGTGTGTGTCTCTGTGTGTGTGTCAGTATAAGTGTGTGTGTGTGAGTGTGTGTGTCTGTGTCTGTGTGTGTGTGAGTGTGTGTCTCTGTGTGTGTGAGTGTGTGTGTCTGTGTGTGTGTGTGAGTGTGAGTGTCTAAGTCTGTGTGTTTCTGCGTGAGTGTGTGTGTGTCTATATGTGAGTGTGTCAGTGTAAGTGTGTCTGTTGGTGTGTGTGTGTCTGTGTGTGTGTGAATGTGTGTGTCTGTGTCTATGTGCTTGTGTCTGTGTGTGTGTCTGTGTGTGTGTGAGTGTGTGCGTCTGTGTCTGAGTGTTTGTGTCTGTGTCTGTGTGTGTGTGAGTGTGTGTCTCTGTGTGTGTGAGTGTGTGTGTCTGTGTGTGTGTGTGAGTGTGAGTGTCTAAGTCTGTGTGTTTCTGCGTGAGTGTGTGTGTCTGTGTGTGTGTGTCTATATGTGAGTGTGTCAGTGTAAGTGTGTCTGTGGGTGTGTGTGTGTCTGTGTGTGTGTGAATGTGTGTGTCTGTGTCTATGTGCTTGTGTCTGTGTGTGTGTCTGTGTGTGTGTGAGTGTGTGCGTCTGTGTCTGAGTGTTTGTGTCTGTGTGTGAGTGTGTGTGACAGTGTGTGTGTCTCTGCGTGTGTGAGTGTGAGAGTGTGTGTTTGTGTCTGTGTGTGTCTGTGTCTGTGAGTGTGTCTGTGTGAGTGTGTGTTTGTGTCTGTGTGTGTCTGTGTGTGAGTGTGTGTGTCTGTGTGTTTGTGTTTGTGTGTGAGTGTCTAAGTCTGTGTGTTTCTGCGTGAGTGTGTGTGTCTGTGTGTGTGTGTCTATATGTGAGTGTGTCAGTGTAAGTGTGTGGGTGTGTGTCTGTGTCTGTGAGTGTGTCTGTGTGAGTGTGTGTTTGTGTCTGTGTGTGTCTGTGTGTGTGAGTGTGTGTGTCTGTGTGTTTGTGTTTGTGTGTGAGTGTGTGTCAGTGTAACTGTGTTTGTGTGTGTGTCTGTGTCAGTGTGTGTGTCAGTGTAAGTGTGTGTGTCTGTGTATGTCTGTGAGTGTGGGTGTCTGAGTCTGTGTGTGTGAGAGAGTGTGTCTCTGTGTCTGTATGTGTGTCTGTGTGAGTGTGTGTGTCTGTGTGTGTGTCTATTTGTGTGTGTGTGTGTCTGTGTGAGTGTGTGTGTCTGTGTGTCTGTGTCTGTGTGTGTGTGTGAGTGGGTGTGGCTGTGTCTATGTGTTTTTGTCTGTGTGTGTCTGTGTCTGTGTGTGTGTGTGCCTGTGTCTGTGTGTGTGTGTCTGTGTGTCTGTGAGAGTGTGTGTCTGTGTCTGTGTGTGTGTCAGTGTAACTGTGTGTGTGAGGGTGAGTGTGTGCGTGTCTGTGCGAGTGTGTGTGTCTGTGTCTGTGTGTGTGTCAGTGTAAGTGTGTGTGTCTGTGTGTATCTGTCAGTGTGTGTGTGTGTCTGTGTGTGTGAGTGTGTGTGTCTGTGTGTGAGTGTGTGTGTCTGTGTTTCTGTGCGAGTGTGCGTTTCTGTGTCTGTGTGTGTCTGTGAGTGTGTGTGTCTGTATTTGTGTGTGTGTGTCAGTGCAAATGTGTGTGTGTCTGTGTGTGTCTGTGAGTGTGTGTGTCTGAGTCTGTGTGTGTGTCAGTGTAAGTGTGTGTGTGTGAGTGTGTGTGTGTCTGTGTGTGTGTCTGTGCGAGTGTGTGTCTGTGTCTGTTTTTGTGTGTGTCTCTGTGTGTCTGTGAGTGTGTGTGTCTGTGTCTGTGTGTGTGTCTGTGTGTGTGCGTTTGTGTGTCTGTGTGTGTGAGTGTGTGTGTCTGTGTTTCTGTGCGAGTGTGTGTTTCTGTGTCTGTGTGTGTCTGTGAGTGTGTGTGTCTGTATTTGTGTGTGTGTGTCAGTGCAAATGTGTGTGTGTGTCTGTGTGTGTCTGTGAGTGTGTGTGTCTGAGTCTGTGTGTGTGTCAGTGTAAGTGTGTGTGTGTGAGTGTGTGTGTGTCTGTGTGTGTGTGTCTGTGCGAGTGTGTGTCTGTGTCTGTTTGTGTGTGTGTCTCTGTGTGTCTGTGAGTGTGTGTGTCTGTGTCTGTGTGTGTCTGTGTGTGTGCGTGTGTGTGTCTGTGTGTGTGTGTGTCTCTGTGTGTCTGTGAATGTGTGAGTCTTTGTCTGTGTTTGTGTCTGTCTGTGTCTGTTTGTGTGTGTTTGTGAGTGTGTGTGTCTGTGTCTGTGGGTGTGTTTGTGTGTCTGTGTGAGTGTGAGTGTCTGTGTCTGTATGTGTGTCTGTTTGAGTGTGAGTGTCTGTGTCTGTGTGTGTGTCTGTATGTGTGAGTGTGTGTGTCTGTGTCTGTGTGTTTGTGTCTGTGTGTGAGTGTGTATCAGTGTAAGTGTGTTTGTGTGTGTGCCTGTGTTTGTCTGTGAGTGTGTGTCTCTGTGTCTGTGTGAGTGTCTGTGTCTGTGTGTCTGTGTGTGTGTCTATTTGTGTGTGTGTCAGTGTAAGTGTGTCTGTGGGTGTGTGTGTGTGTCTGTGTGAGTGTGTTTGTCTGTGTGTGTGTGTGTCTGTGTGCGTGTCTGTGTGAGTGAGTGTGTGTGTCTGTGTCTATGTGTTTGTGTCTGTGTGTGTGTGTCTGTGTAAGTGTGTGTGTGCGTTTGTGTGTGTCTGTGAGTGTGTGTTTCTGTGTGTGTGTGAGTGTGTGTCTGTGCATGTGTGTGTATGTGAGTGTGTGTGTCTGTGTGTGTGTGTGTCTGTGTGTGTGTGTGGCTGTGTCTATGTGTTTGTGGCTGTGAGTATGTGTGTCTGTGTCTTTGTCAGTGTAAGTGTGTGTGTTTGTCGGTGTGTGTGTGTGAGTGTCTGTGCTGTGTCTGTGTCTGTGTGTGTGTTTCTGTGTTTGTCTGTGAGTGTGTGTGTCTGTGTCTGTGTGTGTGTCTCTGTGTGTGAGTGTGTGTGTCTCTGTGTTTGTGTGTCTGTGTGTGTCTGTGAATGTGTGTGTCTGTGTTTGTGTGTTTTTGTGTCTGTGTGTGTGTGTTTGTGAGTGTGTGTGACTGTGTCTGTGTGTGTCTGTGTCTGTGTGTGAGCGTGTGTCTGTGTCTATGTGTTTCTGTCTGTGTGTGTCAGAGTGTGTTTGTCTGTGAGTGTGTGTGTGTGTCTGTGTGTTTGTGTCCGAGTGTGTGTGTGAGTGTGTGTGTCTGTGTGTGTGTGTGTGTGTGTGTCTGTGTGTGTCTGTGAGTGTGTGTGTCTGTGTCTGTGTGTGTCAGTGTAACTGTGTGTGTGAGTGTGATTGTGTGCGTGTCTGTGCGAGTGTGTGTGTCTGTGTCTGTGTCTGTCAGTGTAAGTGTGTGTATGTGTGTCTGTGAGTGTCTGTGAGTGTGTGTGTCTGTGTCTGTGTGTGTGTGTCTCTGTGTATGTGTGAGTGTGTGTGTCTGTGTCTGTGTGTGTGTGAGTGTGTGTCTGTGTGTGTGTGTCTGAGTCTGTGTGTGTGTGTCTGTGTGAGTGGGTGTGTCTATGTCTGTGTGTGTGTCAGTGTAAGTGTGTGTGTGTGTGTGAGTGTGTGTTTCTGTGTCCGTGTTTGTGTGAGTGTGTGTCTCTGTGTGTGTGTGTCTGAGTCTATGTGTGTGTGTGTCTGTGTGAGTGTGTGTGTTTATGTCTGTGTGTGTGTCTCTGTGTGTGTGTCAGTGTAAGTGTGTGTGTGTGTGTGTGTGAGTGTGTCTGTCTATATGTGTGTGTCAGTGTAAGTGTGTGTGTGAGTGTGTGTGTCTGTCTGTGTGTGTGTCAGTGTAAGTGTGTGTGTGTCTGTGAATGTGGGTGTCTGTGTCTGTGTGTGTGAGAGAGTGTGTCTCTGTGTCTGTGTGTTCGTGTCTGTGCGAGTGTGTGTGTCTGTGTCTGTGTGTGTGTCAGTGTAAGTGTGTGTGTGTGTCTGTGTGTATCTGTCAGTGTGTGTGTGTCTGTGTGTATGAGTGTGTGTGTCTGTGTGTGTCTGTGTGTTTCTGTGCGAGTGTGCGTGTCTGTGTCTGTGTGTGTCTGTGAGTGTGTGTGTCTGTATTTGTGTGTGTGTGTCAGTGTAAATGTGTGTGTGTGTCTGTGTGTGTCTGTGAGTGTGTGTGTCTGAGTCTGTGTGTGTGTCAGTGTAAGTGTGTGTGTGTGAGTGTGTGTGTGTCTGTGTGTGTGTGTGTCTGTTCGAGTGTGTGTCTGTGTCTGTTTGTGTGTGTGTCTGTGTGTGTGTGTGAGTGTGTGTGTCTGTGTCTGTGTGTGTGTCTGTGTGTGTGTGTGTCTGTGTGTCTGTGTGTGTGTGTGTCTGTGTGTGTCTGTGAATGTGTGTGTCTTTGTCTGTGTTTGTGTCTGTCTGTGTCTGTTTGTGTGTGTTTGTGAGTGTGTGTGTCTGTGTCTGTGGATGTGTTTGTGTGTCTGTGTGAGTGTGTGTGTCTGTGTCTGTATGTGTGTCTGTTTGTGTGTGAGTGTCTGTGTCTGTGTGTGTGTCTGTGTGTGTGTGAGTGTGTGTGTCTGTGTCTGTGTGTTTGTGTCTGTGTGTGAGTGTGTATCAGTGTAAGTGTGTTTGTGTGTGTGCCTGTGTTTGTCTGTGAGTGTGTGTCTCTGTGTCTGTGTGAGTGTGTGTGTCTGTGTCTGTGTGTCTGTGTGTGTGTCTATTTGTGTGTGTGTCAGTGTAAGTGTGTCTGTGGGTGTGTGTGTGTCTGTGTGAGTGTGTTTGTCTGTGTGTGTGTGAATGTGTGTGTCTGTGTCTATGTGCTTGAGTCTGTGTGTGTGTCTGTGTGTGTGTGAGTGTGTGCGTCTGTGTCTGAGTGTTTGTGTCTGTGTGTGTGTGAGTGTGAGAGTGTGTGTTTGTGTCTGTGTGTGTCTGTGTGTGTGTCTGTGTGAGTGAGTGTGTGTGTCTGTGTCTATGTGTTTGTGTCTGTGTGTGTGTGTCTGTGTAAGTGTGTGTGTGCATTTGTGTGTGTCTGTGAGTGTGTGTTTCTGTGTGTGTGTGAGTGTGTGTGTGAGTGTGTGTCTATGTGTTTGTGGCTGTGAGTATGTGTGTCTGTGTCTTTGTCAGTGTAAGTGTTTGTGTGTGTCGGTGTGTGTGTGTGTGAGCGTGTGTTTCTGTGTCTGTGTGTGTATCAGAGTAAGTGTGTGTATGTGTGTCTGTGTGTGTGAGTGAGTGTGTGTGTCTGTGTCTGTGTGTGTGTCTCTGTGTGTGTGTCAGTGTAAGAGTGTGTGTGTGTGAGTGTGTGTGTCTGTGTGTGTGTGTGTCTGTGTGTGTGTGTGTGTCTGTGTGTGTGTCTCTGTGTGTGTGAGTGTGTGTGTCTGTGTGTGTGTGTTTCTGTGTGTGAGTGTGTGTCTGTGCATGTGTGTGTATGTGAGTGTGTGTGTGTGTGTGTGTCTGTGTGTGTGTGTGGCTGTGTCTATGTGTTTGTGGCTGTGAGTATGTGTGTCTGTGTCTTTGTCAGTGTAAGTGTGTGTGTTTGTCGGTGTGTGTGTGTGTGAGTGTGTGTTTGTGTCTGTGTGTGTGTCTGTGTGTGTGAGTGTGTGTGTCTGTGTGTTTGTGTTTGTGTGTGTGTCTGTGTCAGTGTGTGTGTCAGTGTAAGTGTGTGTGTGTCTGTGTGTGTCTGTGAGTGTGGGTGTCTGTGTCTGTGTGTGAGAGAGAGTGTGTCTCTGTGTCTGTGTGTGTGTGTTTGTGTGAGTGTGTGTCTGTGTGTGTCTATTTGTGTGTGTGTCTGTGGGTGTTTTTGTGTGTGTGTGTGTGAGTGTGTGTGTCTGTGTGTCTGTGTCAGTGTGTGTGTGTCTGTGTGTGTCTGTGAGTCTGTGTGTCTGAGTCTGTGTGTGTCAGTGTAAGTGTGTGTGTGAGTGTGTGTGTGTCTGTGTGTGTGTGTCTGTGCGAGTGTGTGTCTGTGTCTGTTTGTGTGTGTGTCTGTGTGTGTCTGTGAGTGTGTGTGTCTGTTTCTGTGTGTATGTCTGTGTGTGTGTGTGTCTGTGTGTGTGTCTGTGAATGTGTGTGTCTTTGTCTGTGTTTGTGTCTGTCTGTGTCTGTTTGTGTGTGTTTGTGAGTGTGTGTGTCTGTGTCTGTGGGTGTGTTTGTGTGTCTGTGTGAGTGTGTGTGTCTGTGTCTGTATGTGTGTCTGCTTGTGTGTGAGTGTCTGTGTCTGTGTGTTTGTGAGAGAGTGTATCAGTGTAAGTGTGTTTGTGTGTGTGCCTGTGTTTGTCTGTGAGTGTGTGTGTCTGTGTGCGTGTCTATTTGTGTGTGTGTCAGTGTAAGTGTGTCTGTGGGTGTGTGTGTGTGTCAGTGTAGGTGTGTGTGTGTCTGTGAGTGTGGGTGTCTGTGTCTGTGGGTGTGAGAGAGTGTGTCTCTGTGTCTGTGTGTGTGTGTCTGTGTGAGTGTGTGTGTCTGTGTGTGTCTGTGTGTGTGTCTATTTGTGTGTGTGTCTGTGGGTGAGTGTGTGTGTCTGCGTGAGTGTGTGTGTCTGTGTGTCTGAGTCTGTGTGTGTGTGTCTGTGTGTGTGTGTGAGTGTGTGTGTCTGTGTCTATGTGTTTGTGTCTGTGTGTGTCTGTGTCTGGGTGTGTGTGTGTGCCTGTGTCTGTGTGTGTGTCTGTGTGTGTGTGTCTGTGTGTGTGTGAGTGTGTGTGAGTCTGTGTCTGTGTGTGTGCGTCTGTGTGTGTCTGTGAGTGTGTGTGTCTGTGTCTGTGTGTGTGTCAGTGTAACTGTGTGTGTGAGTGTGAGTGTGTGCGTGTCTGTGCGAGTGTGTGTGTCTGTGTCTGTGTGTGTGTGTCAGTGTAAGTGTGTGTGTCTGTCTGTATCTGTCAGTGTGTGTGTGTCTGTGTGTGTGTGTCTGTGTGTGTGTGTGTGTTTCTGTGTGTGTCTGTGAATGTGTGTGTCTTTGTCTGTGTTTGTGTCTGTCTGTGTCTGTTTGTGTGTGTTTGTGAGTGTGTGTGTCTGTGTCTGTGGGTGTGTTTGTGTGTCTGTGTGAGTGTGTGTGTCTGTGTCTGTATGTGTGTCTGTTTGTGTGTGAGTGTCTGTGTCTGTGTGTGTGTCTGTGTGTGTGTGAGTGTGTGTGTCTGTGTCTGTGTGTTTGTGTCTGTGTGTGAGTGTGTATCAGTGTAAGTGTGTTTGTGTGTGTGCCTGTGTTTGTCTGTGAGTGTGTGTCTCTGTGTCTGTGTGAGTGTGTGTGTCTGTGTCTGTGTGTCTGTGTGTGTGTCTATTTGTGTGTGTGTCAGTGTAAGTGTGTCTGTGGGTGTGTGTGTGTGTCTGTGTGAGTGTGTTTGTCTGTGTGTGTGTGTGAATGTGTGTGTCTGTGTCTATGTGCTTGTGTCTGTGTGTGTGTCTGTGTGTGTGTGAGTGTGTGCGTCTGTGTCTGAGTGTTTGTGTCTGTGTGTGTGTGTGTGTGACAGTGTGTGTGTCTCTGCGTGTGTGAGTGTGAGAGTGTGTGTTTGTGTCTGTGTGTGTGTGTGTCTGTGTGCGTGTCTGTGTGAGTGAGTGTGTGTGTCTGTGTCTATGTGTTTGTGTCTGTGTGTGTGTGTCTGTGTAAGTGTGTGTGTGCGTTTGTGTGTGTCTGTGAGTGTGTGTTTCTGTGTGTGTGTGAGTGTGTGTGTGAGTCTGTGTCTGTGCATGTGTGTGTATGTGAGTGTGTGTGTCTGTGTGTGTGTGTCTGTGTGTGTGTGTGTGGCTGTGTCTATGTGTTTGTGGCTGTGAGTATGTGTGTCTGTGTCTTTGTCAGTGTAAGTGTTTGTGTGTGTCGGTGTGTGTGTGTGAGCGTGTGTTTCTGTGTCTGTGTGTGTATCAGAGTAAGTGTGTGTATGTGTGTCTGTGTGTGTCTGTGAGTGTGTGTTTCTGTGTGTGTGTGTCTGTGTGTGTGTGTGTGAGTGTGTGTGTCTGTGTCTGTGTGTGTGTGAGTGTGTGTCTCTGTGTGTGTGTGTCTGTGTGAGTGTGTGTGAGTGTGTGTGTCTGTGTCTGTGTGTCAGTGTGTCTGTGTGTGTGTCTCTGTGTGTGTGTCAGTGTAAGAGTGTGTGTGTGTGAGTGTGTGTGTCTGTGTGTGTGTGTCTGTGTGTGTGTCTCTGTGTGTGAGTGTGTGTGTCTGTGTGTGTGTGTTTCTGTGTGTGAGTGTGTGTCTGTGCATGTGTGTGTACGTGAGTGTGTGTGTCTGTGTGTGTGTGTCTGTGTGTGTGTGTGTGGCTGTGTCTCTTTGTGTGTCTGAGTGTGTGTGTCTGTGTCTGTGTGTGTCTGTGTGTTTGTGTCTGTGTGTGTCAGTGTAAGTGGGTGTGTGTCTGTGAGTGTGTGTGTCTGTCTCTGTGTGTGTCAGTGCAAATGTGTGCGTGTATCTGTGTGTGTGTGTGTGTCTGTGTGAGTGAGTTTGTCTGTGTCTGTGTGTCTGTGTGTGTGTGTCTCTGTGTGTGTGTCAGTATAAGTGTGTGTGTGTGAGTGTGTGTGTCTGTGTCTGTGTGTGTGTGAGTGTGTGTCTCTGTGTGTGTGAGTGTGTGTGTCTGTGTGTGTGTGTGTGAGTGTCTAAGTCTGTGTGTTTCTGCGTGAGTGTGTGTGTCTGTGTGTGTGTGTCTATATGTGAGTGTGTCAGTGTAAGTGTGTCTGTGGGTGTGTGTGTGTCTGTGTGTGTGTGAATGTGTGTGTCTGTGTCTATGTGCTTGTGTCTGTGTGTGTGTCTGTGTGTGTGTGAGTGTGTGCGTCTGTGTCTGAGTGTTTGTGTCTGTGTCTGTGTGTGTGTGAGTGTGTGTCTCTGTGTGTGTGAGTGTGTGTGTCTGTGTGTGTGTGTGTGAGTGTGAGTGTCTAAGTCTGTGTGTTTCTGCGTGAGTGTGTGTGTCTGTGTGTGTGTGTCTATATGTGAGTGTGTCAGTGTAAGTGTGTCTGTGGGTGTGTGTGTGTCTGTGTGTGTGTGAATGTGTGTGTCTGTGTCTATGTGCTTGTGTCTGTGTGTGTGTCTGTGTGTGTGAGTGTGTGCGTCTGTGTCTGAGTGTTTGTGTCTGTGTGTGAGTGTGTGTGTCTCTGCGTGTGTGAGTGTGAGAGTGTGTGTTTGTGTCTGTGTGTGTCTGTGTCTGTGAGTGTGTCTGTGTGAGTGTGTGTTTGTGTCTGTGTGTGTCTGTGTGTGTGAGTGTGTGTGTCTGTGTGTTTGTGTTTGTGTGTGAGTGTCTAAGTCTGTGTGTTTCTGCGTGAGTGTGTGTGTCTGTGTGTGTGTGTCTATATGTGAGTGTGTCAGTGTAAGTGTGTGGGTGTGTGTCTGTGTCTGTGAGTGTGTCTGTGTGAGTGTGTGTTTGTGTCTGTGTGTGTCTGTGTGTGTGAGTGTGTGTGTCTGTGTGTTTGTGTTTGTGTGTGAGTGTGTGTCAGTGTAACTGTGTTTGTGTGTGTGTCTGTGTCAGTGTGTGTGTCAGTGTAAGTGTGTGTGTCTGTGTATGTCTGTGAGTGTGGGTGTCTGAGTCTGTGTGTGTGAGAGAGTGTGTCTCTGTGTCTGTATGTGTGTCTGTGTGAGTGTGTGTGTCTGTGTGTGTGTCTATTTGTGTGTGTGTGTGTCTGTGTGAGTGAGTGTGTCTGTGTGTCTGTGTCTCTGTGTGTGTGTGAGTGGGTGTGGCTGTGTCTATGTGTTTTTGTCTGTGTGTGTCTGTGTCTGTGTGTGTGTGTGCCTGTGTCTGTGTGTGTGTGTCTGTGTGTCTGTGAGAGTGTGTGTCTGTGTCTGTGTGTGTGTCAGTGTAACTGTGTGTGTGAGGGTGAGTGTGTGCGTGTCTGTGCGAGTGTGTGTGTCTGTGTCTGTGTGTGTGTCAGTGTAAGTGTGTGTGTCTGTGTGTATCTGTCAGTGTGTGTGTGTGTCTGTGTGTGTGAGTGTGTGTGTCTGTGTTTCTGTGCGAGTGTGCGTTTCTGTGTCTGTGTGTGTCTGTGAGTGTGTGTGTCTGTATTTGTGTGTGTGTGTCAGTGCAAATGTGTGTGTGTGTCTGTGTGTGTCTGTGAGTGTGTGTGTCTGAGTCTGTGTGTGTGTCAGTGTAAGTGTGTGTGTGTGAGTGTGTGTGTGTCTGTGTGTGTGTCTGTGCGAGTGTGTGTCTGTGTCTGTTTGTGTGTGTGTCTCTGTGTGTCTGTGAGTGTGTGTGTCTGTGTCTGTGTGTGTGTCTGTGTGTGTGCGTGTGTGTGTCTGTGTGTGTGAGTGTGTGTGTCTGTGTTTCTGTGCGAGTGTGCGTTTCTGTGTCTGTGTGTGTCTGTGAGTGTGTGTGTCTGTATTTGTGTGTGTGTGTCAGTGCAAATGTGTGTGTGTGTCTGTGTGTGTCTGTGAGTGTGTGTGTCTGAGTCTGTGTGTGTGTCAGTGTAAGTGTGTGTGTGTGAGTGTGTGTGTGTCTGTGTGTGTGTGTCTGTGCGAGTGTGTGTCTGTGTCTGTTTGTGTGTGTGTCTCTGTGTGTCTGTGAGTGTGTGTGTCTGTGTGTGTCTGTGTGTGTGTGTGTGTCTCTGTGTGTCTGTGAATGTGTGTGTCTTTGTCTGTGTTTGTGTCTGTCTGTGTCTGTTTGTGTGTGATTGTGAGTGTGTGTGTCTGTGTCTGTGGGTGTGTTTGTGTGTCTGTGTGAGTGTGTGTGTCTGTGTCTGTATGTGTGTCTGTTTGAGTGTGAGTGTCTGTGTCTGTGTGTGTGTCTGTATGTGTGAGTGTGTGTGTCTGTGTCTGTGTGTTTGTGTCTGTGTGTGAGTGTGTATCAGTGTAAGTGTGTTTGTGTGTGTGCCTGTGTTTGTCTGTGAGTGTGTGTCTCTGTGTCTGTGTGAGTGTCTGTGTCTGTGTCTGTGTGTCTGTGTGTGTGTCTATTTGTGTGTGTGTCAGTGTAAGTGTGTCTGTGGGTGTGTGTGTGTGTCTGTGTGAGTGTGTTTGTCTGTGTGTGTGTGTCTGTGTGTGTGTGTGTGAATGTGTGTGTCTGTGTCTATGTGCTTGTGTCTGTGTGTGTGTGTCTGTGTGTGTGTGAGTGTGTGCGTCTGTGTCTGTGTGTTTGTGTCTGTGTGTGAGTGTGAGTGATAGTGTGTGTGTCTCTGCGTGTGTGAGTGTGAGAGTGTGTTTGTGTCTGTGTGTGTGTGTCTGTGTGTGTGTCTGTGTGAGTGAGTTTGTGTGTCTGTGTCTATGTGTTTGTGTCTGTGTGTGTGTGTCTGTGTAAGTGTGTGTGTGCGTTTGTGTGTGTCTGTGAGTGTGTGTTTCTGTGTGTGTGTGAGTGTGTGTGTGAGTGTGTGTCTGTGCATGTGTGTGTATGTGAGTGTATGTGTCTGTGTGTGTGTGTGTCTGTGTGTGTGTGTGGCTGTGTCTATGTGTTTGTGGCTGTGAGTATGTGTGTCTGTGTCTTTGTCAGTGTAAGTGTGTGTGTTTGTCGGTGTGTGTGTGTGAGTGTGTGTGCTGTGTCTGTGTGTGTGTGTCTGTGTGAGTGTGTGTGTGTCTGTGTCTGTGTCTGTGTGTGTGTTTCTGTGTTTGTCTGTGAGTGTGTGTGTCTGTGTCTGTGTGTGTGTCTCTGTGTGTGAGTGTGTGTGTCTCTGTGTTTGTGTGTCTGTGTGTGTCTGTGAATGTGTGTGTCTGTGTTTGTGTGTTTTTGTGTCTGTGTGTGTGTGTTTGTGAGTGTGTGTGTGTCTGTGTCTGTGGGTGTGTGTGTGCCTGTGTGAGTGTGTGTGACTGTGTCTGTGTGTGTGTCTGTGTCTGTGTGTGAGCGTGTGTCTGTGTCTATGTGTTTCTGTCTGTGTGTGTCAGAGTGTGTTTGTCTGTGAGTGTGTGTGTGTGTCTGTGTGTTTGTGTCCGAGTGTGTGTGTGAGTGTGTGTGTCTGTGTCTGTGTGTGTGTGTCTGTGTGTGTCTGTGAGTGTGTGTGTCTGTGTCTGTGTGTGTCAGTGTAACTGTGTGTGTGAGTGTGATTGTGTGCGTGTCTGTGCGAGTGTGTGTGTCTGTGTCTGTGTCTGTCAGTGCAAGTGTGTGTATGTGTGTCTGTGAGTGTCTGTGAGTGTGTGTGTCTGTGTCTGTGTGTGTGTGTCTCTGTGTATGTGTGAGTGTGTGTGTCTGTGTCTGTGTGTGTGTGAGTGTGTGTCTGTGTGTGTGTGTCTGAGTCTGTGTGTGTGTGTCTGTGTGAGTGGGTGTGTCTATGTCTGTGTGTGTGTCAGTGTAAGTGTGTGTGTGTGTGTGAGTGTGTGTCTATGTGTTTGTGGCTGTGAGTATGTGTGTCTGTGTCTTTGTCAGTGTAAGTGTTTGTGTGTGTCGGTGTGTGTGTGTGAGCGTGTGTTTCTGTGTCTGTGTGTGTATCAGAGTAAGTGTGTGTATGTGTGTCTGTGTGTGTCTGTGAGTGTGTGTTTCTCTGTGTGTGTGTCTCTGTGTGTGTGTGTGAGTGTGTGTGTCTGTGTCTGTGTGTGTGAGTGTGTGTCTCTGTGTGTGTGTGTCTGTGTGAGTGTGTGTGAGTGTGTGTGTCTGTGTCTGTGTGTCAGTGTGTCTGTGTGTGTGTCTCTGTGTGTGTGTCAGTGTAAGAGTGTGTGTGTGTGAGTGTGTGTGTCTGTGTGTGTGTGTGTGTGTCTGTGTGTGTGTCTCTGTGTGTGTGAGTGTGTGTGTCTGTGTGTGTGTGTTTCTGTGTGTGAGTGTGTGTCTGTGCATGTGTGTGTATGTGAGTGTGTGTGTGTGTGTGTGTCTGTGTGTGTGTGTGGCTGTGTCTATGTGTTTGTGGCTGTGAGTATGTGTGTCTGTGTCTTTGTCAGTGTAAGTGTGTGTGTTTGTCGGTGTGTGTGTGTGAGTGTGTCTGTGTGAGTGTGTGTTTGTGTCTGTGTGTGTGTCTGTGTGTGTGAGTGTGTGTGTCTGTGTGTTTGTGTTTGTGTGTGTGTCTGTGTCAGTGTGTGTGTCAGTGTAAGTGTGTGTGTGTCTGTGTGTGTCTGTGAGTGTGGGTGTCTGTGTCTGTGTGTGTGAGAGAGTGTGTCTCTGTGTCTGTGTGTGTGTGTATGTGTGAGTGTGTGTGTCTGTGTGTGTCTATTTGTGAGTGTGTCTGTGGGTGTTTGTGTGTGTGTCTGTGTGAGTGTGTGTGTCTGTGTGTCTGTGTCTGTGTGTGTGTGTCTGTGTGTGTCTGTGAGTCTGTGTGTCTGAGTCTGTGTGTGTCAGTGTAAGTGTGTGTGTGAGTGTGTGTGTGTCTGTGTGTGTGTGTCTGTGTGAGTGTGTGTCTGTGTCTGTTTGTGTGTGTGTCTGTGTGTGTCTGTGAGTGTGTGTGTCTGTGTCTGTGTGTATGTCTGTGTGTGTGTGTCTGTGAATGTGTGTGTCTTTGTCTGTGTTTGTGTCTGTCTGTGTCTGTTTGTGTGTGTTTGTGAGTGTGTGTGTCTGTGGGTGTGTTTGTGTGTCTGTGTGAGTGTGTGTGTCTGTGTCTGTATGTGTGTCTGTTTGTGTGTGAGTGTCTGTGTCTGTGTGTGTGTCTGTGTCTGTGTGTTTGTGACTGTGTGTGAGAGTGTATCAGTGTAAGTGTGTTTGTGTGTGTGCCTGTGTTTGTCTGTGAGTGTGTGTGTCTGTGTGCGTGTCTATTTGTGTGTGTGTCAGTGTAAGTGTGTCTGTGGGTGTGTGTGTGTGTCAGTGTAGGTGTGTGTGTGTCTGTGAGTGTGGGTGTCTGTGTCTGTGGGTGTGAGAGAGTGTGTCTCTGTGTCTGTGTGTGTGTGTCTGTGTGAGTGTGTGTGTCTGTGTGTGTCTGTGTGTGTGTCTATTTGTGTGTGTGTCTGTGGGTGTGTGTGTGTGTCTGTGTGAGTGTGTGTGTCTGTGTGTCTGAGTCTGTGTGTGTGTGTCTGTGTGTGTGTGTGAGTGTGTGTGTCTGTGTCTATGTGTTTGTGTCTGTGTGTGCCTGTGTCTGTGTGTGTGTCTGTGTGTGTGTGTCTGTGTGTGTGTGTGAGTGTGTGTGAGTCTGTGTCTGTGTGTGTGCGTCTGTGTGTGTCTGTGAGTGTGTGTGTCTGTGTCTGTGTGTGTGTCAGTGTAACTGTGTGTGTGAGTGTGTGCGTGTCTGTGCGAGTGTGTGTGTGACAGTGTGTGTGTCTCTGCGTGTGTGAGTGTGAGAGTGTGTGTTTGTGTCTGTGTGTGTGTGTCTGTGTGTGTGTCTGTGTGAGTGAGTGTGTGTGTCTGTGTCTATGTGTTTGTGTCTGTGTGTGTGTGTCTGTGTAAGTGTGTGTGTGCGTTTGTGTGTGTCTGTGAGTGTGTGTTTCTGTGTGTGTGTGAGTGTGTGTTTGAGTGTGTGTCTGTGCATGTGTGTGTATGTGAGTGTGTGTGTCTGTGTGTGTGTGTCTGTGTGTGTGTGTGTGGCTGTGTCTATGTGTTTGTGGCTGTGAGTATGTGTGTCTGTGTCTTTGTCAGTGTAAGTGTTTGTGTGTGTCGGTGTGTGTGTGTGAGCGTGTGTTTCTGTGTCTGTGTGTGTATCAGAGTAAGTGTGTGTGTGTGTGTCTGTGTGTGTCTGTGAGTGTGTGTTTCTGTGTGTGTGTGTCTGTGTGTGTGTGAGTGTGTGTGTCTGTGTCTGTGTGTGTGTGAGTGTGTGTCTCTGTGTGTGTGTGTCTGTGTGAGTGTGTGTGAGTGTGTGTGTCTGTGTCTGTGTGTCAGTGTGTCTGTGTGTGTGTCTCTGTGTGTGTGTCAGTGTAAGAGTGTGTGTGTGTGAGTGTGTGTGTCAGTGTGTGTGTGTGTGTCTGTGTGTGTGTCTCTGTGTGTGAGTGTGTGTGTCTGTGTGTGAGTGTGTGTCTGTGCATGTGTGTGTATGTGAGTGTGTCTCTGTGTCTGTGTGTGTGTGTCTGTGTGAGTGTGTGTGTCTGTGTGTGTGTCTATTTGTGTGTGTGTCTGTGGGTGTGTGTGTGTGTCTGTGTGAGTGTGTGTGTCTGTGTGTCTGAGTCTGTGTTTTTGTGTCTGTGTGTGTGTGAGTGTGTGTCTCTGTGTCTATGTGTTTGTGTCTGTGTGTGTCTGTGTCTGGGTGTGTGTGTGTGCCTGTGTCTGTGTGTGTGTCTGTGTGTGTGTGTCTGTGTGTGTGTGTCTGTGTGTGTGTGAGTGTGTGTGAGTCTGTGTCTGTGTGTGTGCGTCTGTGTGTGTCTGTGAGTGTGTGTGTCTGTGTCTGTGTGTGTGTCAGTGTAACTGTGTGTGTGAGTGTGAGTGTGTGCGTGTCTGTGCGAGTGTGTGTGTCTGTGTCTGTGTGTGTGTGTCAGTGTAAGTGTGTGTGTCTGTCTGTATCTGTCAGTGTGTGTGTGTGTCTGTGTGTGTGTGTGTCTGTGTGTGTCTGTGAATGTGTGTGTCTTTGTCTGTGTTTGTGTCTGTCTGTGTCTGTTTGTGTGTGTTTGTGAGTGTGTGTGTCTGTGTCTGTGGGTGTGTTTGTGTGTCTGTGTGAGTGTGTGTGTCTGTGTCTGTATGTGTGTCTGTTTGTGTGTGAGTGTCTGTGTCTGTGTGTGTGTCTGTGTGTGTGTGAGTGTGTGTGTCTGTGTCTGTGTGTTTGTGTCTGTGTGTGAGTGTGTATCAGTGTAAGTGTGTTTGTGTGTGTGCCTGTGTTTGTCTGTGAGTGTGTGTCTCTGTGTCTGTGTGAGTGTGTGTGTCTTTGTCTGTGTGTCTGTGTGTGTGTCTATTTGTGTGTGTGTCAGTGTAAGTGTGTCTGTGGGTGTGTGTGTGTGTCTGTGTGAGTGTGTTTGTCTGTGTGTGTGTGAATGTGTGTGTCTGTGTCTATGTGCTTGTGTCTGTGTGTGTGTGAGTGTGTGCGTCTGTGTCTGAGTGTTTGTGTCTGTGTGTGTGTGTGACAGTGTGTGTGTCTCTGCGTGTGTGAGTGTGAGAGTGTGTGTTTGTGTCTGTGTGTGTGTGTGTCTGTGTGTGTGTCTGTGTGAGTGAGTGTGTGTGTCTGTGTCTATGTGTTTGTGTCTGTGTGTGTGTGTCTGTGTAAGTGTGTGTGTGCGTTTGTGTGTGTCTGTGACTGTGTGTTTCTGTGTGTGTGTGAGTGTGTGTTTGAGTGTGTGTCTGTGCATGTGTGTGTATGTGAGTGTGTGTGTCTGTGTGTGTGTGTCTGTGTGTGTGTGTGTGGCTGTGTCTATGTGTTTGTGGCTGTGAGTATGTGTGTCTGTGTCTTTGTCAGTGTAAGTGTTTGTGTGTGTCGGTGTGTGTGTGTGAGCGTGTGTTTCTGTGTCTGTGTGTGTATCAGAGTAAGTGTGTGTATGTGTGTCTGTGTGTGTCTGTGAGTGTGTGTTTCTGTGTGTGTGTGTCTGTGTGAGTGTGTGTGTCTGTGTCTGTGTGTGTGTGAGTGTGTGTCTCTGTGTGTGTGTGTCTGTGTGAGAGTGTGTGAGTGTGTGTGTCTGTGTCTGTTTGTCAGTGTAAGAGTGTGTGTGTGTGAGTGTGTGTGTCTGTGTGTGTGTGTGTCTCTGTGTGTGAGTGTGTGTGTCTGTGTGTGTGTGTTTCTGTGTGTGAGTGTGTGTCTGTGCATGTGTGTGTATGTGAGTGTGTGTGTGTGTGTGTGTGTGTGTGTCTGTGTGTGTGTGTGGCTGTGTCTATGTGTTTGTGGCTGTGAGTATGTGTGTCTGTGTCTTTGTCAGTGTAAGTGTGTGTGTTTGTCGGTGTGTGTGTGTGAGTGTGTCTGTGTGAGTGTGTGTTTGTGTCTGTGTGTGTGTCTGTGTGTGTGAGTGTGTGTGTCTGTGTGTATGTGTTTGTGTGTGAGTCTGTGTCAGTGTAACTGTGTTTGTGTGTGTGTCTGTGTCAGTGTGTGTGTCAGTGTAAGTGTGTGTGTGTCTGTGTGTGTCTGTGAGTGTGAGTGTCTGTGTCTGTGTGTGTGAGAGAGTGTGTCTCTGTGTCTGTGTGTGTGTGTCTGTGTGAGTGTGTGTGTCTGTGTGTGTCTATTTGTGTGTGTGTCTGTGGGTGTTTGTGTGTGTGTCTGTGTGAGTGTGTGTGTCTGTGTGTCTGTGTCTGTGTGTGTGTGTCTGTGTGTGTCTGTGAGTGTGTGTGTCTGAGTCTGTGTGTGTCAGTGTAAGTGTATGTGTGAGAGTGTGTGTGTGTCTGTGTGTGTGTGTCTGTGCGAGTGTGTGTCTGTGTCTATTTGTGTGTGTGTCTGTGTGTGTCTGTGAGTGTGTGTGTGTCTGTGTCTGTGTGTATGTCTGTGTGTGTGTGTGTCTGTGTGTGTGTCTGTGAATGTGTGTGTCTTTGTCTGTGTTTGTGTCTGTCTGTGTCTGTTTGTGTGTGTTTGTGAGTGTGTGTGTCTGTCTGTGGGTGTGTTTGTGTGTCTGTGTGAGTGTGTGTGTCTGTGTCTGTATGTGTGTCTGTTTGTGTGTGAGTGTCTGTGTCTGTGTGTGTGTCTGTGTCTGTGTGTTTGTGACTGTGTGTGATAGTGTATCAGTGTAAGTGTGTTTGTGTGTGTGCCTGTGTTTGTCTGTGAGTGTGTGTGTCTGTGTGCGCGTCTATTCGTGTGTGTGTCAGTGTAAGTGTGTCTGTGGGTGTGTGTGTGTGTCAGTGTAAGTGTGTGTGTGTCTGTGAGTGTGGGTGTCTGTGTCTGTGGGTGTGAGAGAGTGTGTCTCTGTGTCTGTGTGTGTGTCTGTGTGAGTGTGTGTGTGTCTGTGTGTGTCTGTGTGTGTGTCTATTTGTGTGTGTGTCTGTGGGTGTGTGTGTGTGTCTGTGTGAGTGTGTGTGTCTGTGTGTCTGAGTCTGTGTGTGTGTGTCTGTGTGTGTGTGTGAGTGTGTGTGTCTGTGTCTATGTGTTTGTGTCTGTGTGTGTCTGTGTCTGGGTGTGTGTGTGTGCCTGTGTCTGTGTGTGTGTCTGTGTGTGTGTGTCTGTGTGTGTGTGAGTGTGTGTGAGTCTGTGTCTGTGTGTGCGCGTCTGCGTGTGTCTGTGAGTGTGTGTGTCTGTGTCTGTGTGTGTGTCAGTGTAACTGTGTGTGTGAGTGTGAGTGTGTGCGTGTCTGTGCGAGTGTGTGTGTCTGTGTCTGTGTGTGTGTGTCAGTGTAAGTGTGTGTGTCTGTCTGTATCTGTCAGTGTGTGTGTGTCTGTGTGTGTGTGTCTGTGTGTGTGAGTGTGTGTGTCTGTGTGTGTCTGTGTGTTTCTGTGCGAGTGTGCGTGTCTGTGTCTGTGTGTGTCTGTGTGTGTGTGTCTGTGCGAGTGTGTGTCTGTGTGTGTCTGTGAGTGTGTGCGTCTGTGTCTGTGTGTGTGTCTGTGTGTGTGAGTGTGTGTGTATCTGTGTTTGTGTCTGTGTGAGCCCATGGAGCCGGCTCCCTCTCTCCTGTGCCACACGTAATCCAGGGCAGTGCGATATGGAGAGCAAGCTGACGCCCATGGAGCCGGCTCCCTCTCTACTGTCTCACACGTAAGCCAGGGCAGTGCGATACGGAGATCAAGCTGACGCCCATGGAGCCGGCTCCCTCTCTCCTGTGCCACACGTAAGCCAGGACAGTGTGATACGGAGATCAAGCTGACGCCCATGGAGCCGGCTCCCTCTCTCCTGTGTGACACGTAAGCCAGGGCAGTGCGATATGGAGAGCAATCTGACGCCCATGGAGCCGGCTCCCTCTCTCCTGTCTCACACGTAAGCCAGGGCAGTGCGATATGGAGAGCAAGCTGACGCCAATGGAGCCGGCTCCCTCTCTCCTGTCTCACACGTAAGCCAGGGCAGTGCGATATGGAGAGCAAACTGATGCCCATGGAGCCGGCTCCCTCTCTCCTGTCTCACACGTAAGCCAGGGCAGTGCGATATGGAGAGCAAGCTGACGCCAATGGAGCCGGCTCCCTCTCTCCTGTCTCACACGTAAGCCAGGGCAGTGCAATACGGAGAGCAAGCTGACGCCCATGGAGCCGTCTCCCTCTCTCCAGTCTCACACGAAAGCTCGGCAGTGCGTTACGGAGAGCAAGCTGACGCCCATGGAACCAGCTCCCTCTCTCCTGTCTGACACGTAAGCCAGGGCAGTGCGATATGGAGAGCAAGCCGACGCCCTTGGAGCCGGCTCCCTCTCTCCTGTCTCACACGTAAGCCATGGCAGTGCGATATGGAGAGCAAGCTGACGCCCATGGAGCCGGCTCCCTCTCTCCTGTCTCACACGTAAGCCAGTGCAGTGCGATATGGAGAGCAAGCTGACGCCCATGGAGCCGGCTCCCTCTCTCCTGTCTCACACGTAAGCCAGTGCAGTGCGATACGGAGAGCAAGCTGACGCCCATGGAGCCGGCTCTCTCTCTCCTGTCTCACACGTAAGCCAGGGCAGTGCGATATGGAGAGCAAGCTGACGCCCATGGAGCCGGCTCCCTCTCTCCTGTCTCACACGTAAGCCATGGCAGTGCGATATGGAGAGCAAGCTGACGCCCATAGATCCGGCTCCCTCTCTCCTGTCTCACACGTAAGCCAGGGCAGTGCGTTACGGAGAGCAAGCTGACGCCCATGGAGCCTGCTCCCTCTCTCCTGTCTCACACGTAAGCCAGGGCAGTGCGATATGGAGAGCAAGCTGACGCCCATGGAGCCGGCTCCCTCTCTCCTGTCTCACACGTAAGCCAGGGCAGTGCGATACGGAGAGCAAGCTGACGCCCATGGAGCCGGCTCCCTCTCTCCTGTCTCACACGTAAGCCAGGGCAGTGCGATACGGAGAGCAAGCTGACACCCATGGAGCCGGCTCCCTCTCTCCTGTCTCACATGAATGCCAGGGCAGTGCGATACGGAGAGCAAGCTGACGCCCATGGAGCCGGCTCCCTCTCTCCTGTCTCACACGTAAGCCAGGGCAGTGTGATATGGAGAGCAAGCTGACGCCCATGGAGCCGGCTCCCTCTCTCGTGTCTCACACGTAAGCCAGGGTAGTGCGATACGGAGAGCAAGCTGACGCCCATGGAGCCGGCTCCCTCTCTCCTGTCTCACACGTAAGCCAGGGCAGTGCGATACGGAGAGCAAGCTGACACCCATGGAGCCGGCTCCCTCTCTCCTGTCTCACATGAATGCCAGGGCAGTGCGATACGGAGAGCAAGCTGACGCCCATGGAGCCGGCTCCCTCTCTCCTGTCTCACACGTAAGCCAGGGCAGTGTGATATGGAGAGCAAGCTGACGCCCATGGAGCCGGCTCCCTCTCTCCTGTCTCACACGTAAGCCAGGGCAGTGTGATATGGAGAGCAAGCTGATGCCCATGGAGCCGGCTCCCTCTCTCGTGTGTCACACGTAAGCCAGGGCAGTGCGATACGGAGAGCAAGCTGACGCCCATGGAGCCGGCTCCCTCTCTCCTGTCTCACACGTAATCCAGGGCAGTGCGATACGGAGAGCAAGCTGACGCCCATGGAGCCGGCTCCCTCTCTCCTGTCTCACACGTAAGCCAGGACAGTGCGATACGGAGAGCTAGCTGACGCCCATGGAGCCGGCTCCCTCTCTCCTGTCTCACACGTAAACCAGGGCAGCGTGATATGGAGAGCAAGCTGACGCCCATGGAGCCGGCTCCCTCTCTCCTGTCTCACACGTAAACCAGGGCAGTGTGATATGGAGAGCAAGCTGACGCCCATGGAGCCGGCTCCCTCTCTCCTGTCTCACACGTAAGCCAGGGCAGTGTGATATGGAGAGCAAGCTGACGCCCATGGAGCCGGCTCCATCTCTCCTGTCTCACACGTAAGCCAGGGCAGTGTGATATGGAGAGCAAGCTGACGCCCATGGAGCCGGCTCTCTCTCTCCTGTCTCACACGTAAGCCAGGGCAGGGCGATACGGAGAGCAAGCTGACGCCCATGGAGCCGGCTCCATCTCTCGTGTCTCACACATAAACCAGGGCAGTACGATATGGAGAGCAAGCTGACGCCCATGGAGCCGGCTCCCTCTCTCCTGTCTCACACGTAAGCCAGGGCCGTGCGATATGGAGAGCAAGCTGACGCCCATGGAGCCGGCTCCCTCTCTCCTGTCTCACACGTAAGCCAGGGTAGTACGATACGGAGAGCAAGCTGACGCCCATGGAGCCGGCTCCCTCTCTTATGTCTCACACGTAAGCCAGGGCAGTGCTATACGGTGTGTGTCTGTGTGTGTGTTTGTGTGTGTGTGTCTCTGTGTGTCTGTGTGTATGTGTGTGAGTGTTTGTGTGTGTGTGTGTTTCTGTGTGTGTGAGTGTCTGTATGTGTGTGTGTGCCTGTGTGTGTCTCTGTGTGTGTGTGTGAGTGTATGTGTGAGTGTGTGTGTCAGTGTAAGTGTGTGGGTGTGTGTGTCTGTGTGTGTGTTTGTCTGTGTGTGTTTGTGAATGTGTGTGTCTGAGTGTGTGTGTCTGTGTCTGTGTGTGTCTTTGTGTGTGTCAGTGTAAGTGGGTGTGTGTCTGTGAGTGTGTGTGTCTGTCTCTGTGTCTGTGTCAGTGCATATGTGTGTGTGTATCTGTGTCTGTGTGTGTGTGTGTCTGTGTGAGTGAGTTTGTCTGTGTCTGTGTGTCTGTGTGTCTGTGTGTGTGTCTCTGATAGATAGATAGATAGATAGATACTTTATTCATCCCCATGGGGAAATTCAACATTTTTTCCAATGTCCCATACACTTGTTGTAGCAAAAACTCATTACATACAATACTTAACTCAGTAATAATATGATATGCATCTAAATCACTAACTCAAAAAGCATTAATAATAGCTTTAAAAAAAGTTCTTAAGTCCTGGCAGTTGAATTGTAAAGCCTAATGGCATTGGGGAGTATTTACCTCTTCATCCTGTCTGAGGAGCATTGCATCGACAGTAACCTGTCGCTGAAACTGCTTCTCTGTCTCTGGATGGTGCTATGTAGAGGATGTTCAGGGTTTTCCATAATTGACCGTAGCCTACTCAGCGCCCTTCGCTCAGCTACCGATGTTAAACTCTCCAGTACTTTGCCCACGACAGAGCCCGCCTTCCTTATCAGCTTATTAAGACGTGAGGCGTCCTTCTTCTTAATGCTTCCTCCCCAACACGCCACCACAAAGAAGAGGGCGCTCTCAACAACTGTGTGTGTGTCTGTGTCTGTGTGTGTGAGTGTGTGTGTCTGTGTGTGTGTCTCTGTGTGTGTGAGTGTGTGTGTCTGTGTGTGTGTGTGAGTGTGTGTGTCTGTGTGAGTGTGTGTGTGAGTGTGTGTGTGTGAGTGTGTGTCTGTGTGTGTGTGAGTGTCTGTGTGTGTGTGTGTCTCTGTGTGTGTGTGTCTGTGTCTGTGTGTGTGTCTCTGTGTGTGTGTGAGTGTGTGTGTCTGTGTCTGTGTGTGTGTGAGTGTGTGTCTCTGTGTGTGTGTGTCTGTGTCTGTGTGTGTGTGTGTGTGAGTGTGTGTGTCTGTGTCTGTGTGTGTGAGTGTGTGTGTCTGTGTGTGTGTCTCTGTGTGTGTGAGTGTGTGTGTCTGTGTGTGTGTGTGAGTGGGTGTGTCTGTGTGTGTGTGAGTCTGTGTGTCTAAGTCTGTGTGAGTGTGTGTGTCTGTGTGTGTGTGTGAGTGGGTGTGTCTGTGTGTGTGTCTAAGTCTGTGTGTGAGTCTGTGTGTGTGTGTGAGTCTGTGTGTCTAAGTCTGTGTGTGTGTCAGTGTGTGTGTCTGTGTGTGTGTGAGTGTATGTGTGAGTGTGTGTTTCTGTGTCTGTGTGTGTGTCAGTGTAAGTGTGTGTATGTGTGTCTGTGTGTGTCTGTGAGCGTGTATGTCTGTGTCTGTGTGTGTGTGTCTCTGTGTGTGTGTGAGTGTGTGTGTCTGTGTCTGTGTGTGTGTGAGTGTGTGTCTCTGTGTGTGTGTCTGTGACTGTGTGTGTGTGTCTGTGTGAGTGTGTGTGTGAGTGTGTGTGTCTGTGTCTTTGTGTCAGTGTGTCTGTGTGTGTGTCTGTGTGTGTGTGAGTGTATGTGTGAGTGTGTGTTTCTGTGTCTGTGTGTGTGTCAGTGTAAGTGTGTGTATGTGTGTCTGTGTGTGTCTGTGAGCGTGTGTGTCTGTGTCTGTGTGTGTGTCTCTGTGTGTGTGTGAGTGTGTGTGTCTGTGTCTGTGTGTGTGTGAGTGTGTGTCTCTGTGTGTGTGTGTCTGTGTGTGTGTGTGTCTGTGTCTGTGTGTGTGTGTCTCTGTGTGTGTGTGAGTGTGTGTGTCTGTGTCTGTGTGTGTGTGAGTGTGTGTCTCTGTGTGTGTGTGTCTCTGTGTGTGTGTGTCTGTGTCTGTGTGTGTGTGTGTGTGTGAGTGTGTGTGTCTGTGTCTGTGTGTGTGAGTGTGTGTGTCTGTGTGTGTGTCTCTGTGTGTGTGAGTGTGTGTGTCTGTGTGTGTGTGTGAGTGGGTGTGTCTGTGTGTGTGTGTGAGTCTGTGTGTCTAAGTCTGTGTGTGTGTCTGCATGAGTGTGCGTGTCTGTGTGTGTGTCTATATGTGTGTGTCAGTGTAAGTGTGTGGGTGTGTGTGTCTGTGTGTGTGTGTGTCTGTGTGTGTCTGTGAGTGTGGGTGTCTGTGTCTGTGTGTGTGAGAGAGTGTGTCTCTGTGTCTGTGTGTGTGTCTGTGTGAGTGTGTATGTCTGTGTGTGTCTATTTGTTTGTGTGTCTGTGTGAGTGTGTGTGTCTGTGTGTCTGTGTGTGTGTGTCTGTGTGTGTCTGTGAGTGTGTGTGTCTGAGTCTGTGTGTGTCAGTGTAAGTGTGTGTGTGAGTGTGTCTGTGTCTGTGTGTGTGTCTGTGTGTGTGTGTCTGTGTGTGTGTCTGTGAATGTGTGTGTCTTTGTCTGTGTTTGTGTCTGTCTGTGTCTGTTTGTGTGTGTTTGTGAGTGTGTGTGTCTGTGTCTGTGGGTGTGTTTGTGTGTCTGTGTGAGTGTGTGTGTCTGTGTCTGTATGTGTGTCTGTTTGTGTGTGAGTGTCTGTGTCTGTGTGTGTGTCTGTGTCTGTGTGTTTGTGACTGTGTGTGAGAGTGTATCAGTGTAAGTGTGTTTGTGTGTGTGCCTGTGTTTGTCTGTGAGTGTGTGTGTCTGTGTGCGTGTCTATTTGTGTGTGTGTCAGTGTAAGTGTGTCTGTGGGTGTGTGTGTGTGTCAGTGTAAGTGTGTGTGTCTGTGTGTGTCTGTGAGTGTTGGTGTCTGTGTCTGTGGGTGTGAGAGAGTGTGTCTCTGTGTCTGTGTGTGTGTGTCTGTGTGAGTGTGTGTGTCTGTGTGTGTCTGTGTGTGTGTGTCTATTTGTGTGTGTGTCTGTGGGTGTGTGTTTGTGTCTGTGTGAGTGTGTGAGTGTGTGTGTCTGTGTCTATGTGTTTGTGTCTGTGTGTGTCTGTGTCTGGGTGTGTGTGTGTGCCTGTGTCTGTGTGTGTGTCTGTGTGTGTGTGAGTGTGTGTGAGTCTGTGTCTGTGTGTGTGTGTCTGTGTGTGTGTCTGTGTCTGTGTGTGTGTCAGTGTAACTGTGTGTGTGAGTGTGAGTGTGTGCGTGTCTGTGCGAGTGTGTGTGTCTGTGTCTGTGTGTGTGTGTCAGTGTAAGTGTGTGTGTCTGTCTGTATCTGTTAGTGTGTGTGTGTGTCTGTGTGTGTGAGTGTGTGTGTCTGTGTGTGTCTGTGTGTTTCTGTGCGAGTGTGCGTGTCTGTGTCTGTGTGTGTCTGTGTGTGTGTGTCTGTGCGAGTGTGTGTCTGTGTCTGTTTGTGTGTGTGTCTGTGTGTGTCTGTGAGTGTGTGCGTCTGTGTCTGTGTGTGTGTCTGTGTGTGTGAGTGTGTGTGTATGTGTGTTTGTGTCTGTGTGAGCCCATGGAGCCGGCTCCCTCTCTCCTGTGCCACACGTAATCCAGGGCAGCGCGATATGGAGAGCAAGCTGACGCCCATGGAGCCGGCTCCCTCTCTACTGTCTCACACGTAAGCCAGGGCAGTGCGATACGGAGAGCAAGCTGACGCCCATGGAGCCGGCTCCCTCTCTCCTGTGCCACACATAAGCCAGGACAGTGCGATACGGAGATCAAGCTGACGCCCATGGAGCCGGCTCCCTCTCTCCTGTGTGACACGTAAGCCAGGGCAGTGCGATATGGAGAGCAATCTGACGCCCATGGAGCCGGCTCCCTCTCTCCTGTCTCACACGTAAGCCAGGGCAGTGCGATATGGAGAGGAAGCTGACGCCAATGGAGCCAGCTCCCTCTCTCCTGTGTGACACGTAAGCCAGGGCAGTGCGATATGGAGAGCAATCTGACGCCCATGGAGCCGGCTCCCTCTCTCCTGTCTCACACGTAAGCCAGGGCAGTGCGATATGGAGAGGAAGATGACGCCAATGGAGCCGGCTCCCTCTCTCCTGTCTCACACGTAAGCCAGGGCAGTCGATATGGAGAGCAAACTGATGCCCATGGAGCCGGCTCCATCTCTCCTGTCTCACACGTAAGCCAGGGCAGTGCGATATGGAGAGCAAGCTGACGCCAATGGAGCCGGCTCCCTCTCTCCTGTCTCACACGTAAGCCAGGGCAGTGCGATACGGAGAGCAAGCTGATGCCCATGGAGCCGTCTCCCTCTCTCCAGTCTCACACGAAAGCTCGGCAGTGCGTTACGGAGAGCAAGCTGACGCCCATGGAACCAGCTCCCTCTCTCCTGTCTGACACGTAAGCCAGGGCAGTGCGATATGGAGAGCAAGCCGACGCCCATGGAGCCGGCTCCCTCTCTCCTGTCTCACACGTAAGCCATGGCAGTGCGATATGGAGAGCAAGCTGACGCCCATGGAGCCGGCTCCCTCTCTCCTGTCTCACACGTAAGCCAGTGCAGTGCGATATGGAGAGCAAGCTGACGCCCATGGAGCCGGCTCCCTCTCTCCTGTCTCACACGTAAGCCAGTGCAGTGCGATACGGAGAGCAAGCTGACGCCCATGGAGCCGGCTCTCTCTCTCCTGTCTCACACGTAAGCCAGGGCAGTGCGATATGGAGAGCAAGCTGACGCCCATGGAGCCGGCTCCCTCTCTCCTGTCTCACACGTAAGCCATGGCAGTGCGATATGGAGAGCAAGCTGACACCCATGGATCCGGCTCCCTCTCTCCTGTCTCACACGTAAGCCAGGGCAGTGCGATATGGAGAGCAAGCTGACACCCATGGACCCGGCTCCCTCTCTCCAGTCTCACACGTAAGCCATGGCAGTGCGATATGGAGAGCAAGCTGACACCCATGGATCCGGCTCCCTCTCTCCTGTCTCACACGTAAGCCAGGGCAGTGCGTTACGGAGAGCAAGCTGACGCCCATGGAGCCTGCTCCCTCTCTCCTGTCTCACACGTAAGCCAGGACAGTGCGATATGGAGAGCAAGCCGACGCCCATGGAGCCGGCTCCCTCTCTCCTGTCTCACACGTAAGCCATGGCAGTGCGATATGGAGAGCAAGCCGACGCCCATGGAGCCGGCTCCCTCTCTCCTGTCTCACACGTAAGCCACGGAAGTGCGATATGGAGAGCAAGCCGACGCCCATGGAGCCGGCTCCCTCTCTCCTGTCTCACACGTAAGCCAGGGCAGTGCGATATGGAGAGCAAGCTGACGCCCATGGAGCCGGCTCCCTCTCTCCTGTCTCACACGAAAGCCAGGGCAGTGCGATACGGAGAGCAAGCTGACGCCCATGGAGCCGGCTCCCTCTCTCCTGTCTCACACGTAAGCCAGGGCAGTGCGATATGGAGAGCAAGCTGACGCCCATGGAGCCGGCTCCCTCTCTCCTGTCTCACACGTAAGCCACGGCAGTACGATATGGAGAGCAAGCTGACGCCCATGGAGCCGGCTCCCTCTCTCCTGTCTCACACGTAAGCCGGGGCAGTGCCATAAAGAGAACAAGCTGACGCCCATGGAGCCGGCTCCCTCTCTCCTGTCTCACACGTAAGCCATGGAAGTGCGATATGGAGAGCAAGCTGACGCCCATGGAGCCGGCTCCCTCTCTCCTGTCTCACACGTAAGCGACGGCAGTACGATATGGAGAGCAAGCTGACGCCCATGGAGCCGGCTCCCTCTCTCCTGTCTCACACGTAAGCCGGGGCAGTGCCATAAAGAGAACAAGCTGACGCCCATGGAGCCGGCTCCCTCTCTCGTGTCTCACACGTAAGCCATGGAAGTGCGATATGGAGAGCAAGCTGACGCCCATGGAGCCGGCTCCCTCTCTCCTGTCTCACACGTAAGCCAGGGCAGTGCGATATGGAGAGCAAGCTGACGCCCATGGAGCCGGCTCCCTCTCTCCTGTCTCACACGTAAGCCAGGGCAGTGCGATTCGGAGAGCAAGCTGACACCCATGGAGCCGGCTCCCTCTCTCCTGTCTCACACGTAAGCCATGGAAGTGCGATATGGAGAGCAAGCTGACGCCCATGGAGCCGGCTCCCTCTCTCCTGTCTCACACGTAAGCCACGGCAGTACGATATGGAGAGCAAGCTGACGCCCATGGAGCCGGCTCCCTCTCTCCTGTCTCACACGTAAGCCGGGGCAGTGCCATAAAGAGAACAAGCTGACGCCCATGGAGCCGGCTCCCTCTCTCGTGTCTCACACGTAAGCCATGGAAGTGCGATATGGAGAGCAAGCTGACGCCCATGGAGCCGGCTCCCTCTCTCCTGTCTCACACGTAAGCCAGGGCAGTGCGATATGGAGAGCAAGCTGACGCCCATGGAGCCGGCTCCCTCTCTCCTGTCTCACACGTAAGCCAGGGCAGTGCGATTCGGAGAGCAAGCTGACACCCATGGAGCCGGCTCCCTCTCTCCTGTCTCACACGTAAGCCATGGAAGTGCGATATGGAGAGCAAGCTGACGCCCATGGAGCCGGCTCCCTCTCTCCTGTCTCACACGTAAGCCAGGGCAGTGCGATACGGAGAGCAAGCTGACGCCCATGGAGCCGGCTCCCTCTCTCCTGTCTCACACGTAAGCCAGGGCAGTGCGATTCGGAGAGCAAGCTGACACCCATGGAGCCGGCTCCCTCTCTCCTGTCTCACACGAATGCCAGGGCAGTGCGATACGGAGAGCAAGCTGACGCCCATTGAGCCGGCTCCCTCTCTCCTGTCTCACACGTAAGCCAGGGCAGTGTGATATGGAGAGCAAGCTGACGCCCATGGAGCCGGCTCCCTCTCTCCTGCCTCACACGTAAGCCAGGGCAGTGTGATATGTAGAGCAAGCTGACGCCCATGGAGCCGGCTCCCTCTCTCGTGTGTCACACGTAAGCCAGGGCAGTGAGATATGGAGAACAAGCTGACGCCCATGGAGCCGGCTCCTTCTCTCGTGTGTCACACGTAAGCCAGGGCAGTGCCATACGGAGAGCAAGCTGACGCCCATGGAGCCGGCTCCCTCTCTCCTGTCTCACACGTAATCCAGGGCAGTGCGATATGGAGAGCAAGCTGACGCCCATGGAGCCGGCTCCCTCTCTCCTGTCTCACACGTAAGCCAGGACAGTGCGATACGGAGAGCTAGCTGACGCCCATGGAGCCGGCTCCCTCTCTCCTGTCTCACACGTAAACCAGGGCAGCGTGATATGGAGAGCAAGCTGACGCCCATGGAGCCGGCTCTCTCTCTCCTGTCTCACATGTAAGCCAGGGCAGGGCGATACGGAGAGCAAGCTGACGCCCATGGAGCCGGCTCTCTCTCTCCTGTCTCACACATAAGCCAGGGCAGTACGATATGGAGAGCAAGCTGACGCCCATGGAGCCGGCTCCCTCTCTCCTGTCTCACACGTAAGGCAGGGCAGTGCTATACGGTGTGTGTGTGTGTGTGTGTGTGTGTGTGTGTGTGTGTGTGTGTGTGTGTGTGTGTGTGTGTGTGTGTGTGTGTGTGTGTGTGTGTCTCTGTGTGTCTGTGTGTGTGTGTGTGTGAGTGTTTGTGTGTGTGTGTGTTTCTGTGTGTGTGAGTGTCTGTATGTGTGTGTGTGCCTGTGTGTGTCTCTCTGTGTGTGTGTGAGTGTGTGTGTCTGTGTGTGTGTGAGTGTATGTGTGAGTGTGTGTGTCAGTGTAAGTGTGTGGGTGTGTGTGTCTGTGTGTGTGTTTGTCTGCTTGTGTTTGTGAATGTGTGTGTCTGAGTGTGTGTGTCTGTGTCTGTGTGTGTCTGTGTGTTTGTGTCTTTGTGTGTGTCAGTGTAAGTGGGTGTGTGTCTGTGAGTGTGTGTGTCTGTCTCTGTGTGTGTGTCAGTGCAAATGTGTGTGTGTATCTGTGTCTGTGTGTGTGTGTGTCTGTGTGAGTGAGTTTGTCTGTGTCTGTGTGTCTGTGTGTCTGTGTGTGTGTCTCTGATAGATAGATAGATAGATAGATACTTTATTCATCCCCATGGGGAAATTCAACATTTTTTCCAATGTCCCATACACTTGTTGTAGCAAAAACTCATTACATACAATACTTAACTCAGTAATATTATGATATGCATCTAAATCACTAACTCAAAAAGCATTAATAATAGCTTTAAAAAAAGTTCTTAAGTCTTGGCAGTTGAATTGTAAAGCCTAATGGCATTGGGGAGTATTGACCTCTTCATCCTGTCTGAGGAGCATTGCATCAATAGTAACCTGTCGCTGAAACTGCTTCTCTGTCTCTGGATGGTGCTATGTAGAGGATGTTCAGAGTTTTCCATAATTGACCGTAGCCTACTCAGCGCCCTTCGCTCAGCTACCGATGTTAAACTCTCCAGTACTTTGCCCACGACAGAGCCCGCCTTCCTTATCAGCTTATTAAGACGTGAGGCGTCCTTCTTCTTAATGCTTCCTCCCCAACACGCCACCACAAAGAAGAGGGCGCTCTCAACAACTGTGTGTGTGTCTGTGTCTGTGTGTGTGAGTGTGTGTGTCTGTGTGTGTGTCTCTGTGTGTGTGAGTGTGTGTCTCTGTGTGTGTGTGTGTGTGTCTGTGTGTGTGTGTCTGTGTGAGTGTGTGTGTGAGTGTGTGTGTCTGTGTCTGTGTGTCAGTGTGTCTGTGTGTGTGTCTGTGTGTGTGTGAGTGTATGTGTGAGTGTGTGTTTCTGTGTCTGTGTGTGTGTCAGTGTAAGTGTGTGTATGTGTGTCTGTGTGTGTCTGTGAGCGTGTGTGTCTGTGTCTGTGTGTGTGTGTCTCTGTGTGTGTGTGAGTGTGTGTGTCTGTGTCTGTGTATGTGTGAGTGTGTGTCTCTGTGTGTGTGTGTCTGTGTCTGTGTGTGTGTGTGTGTGTGAGTGTGTGTGTCTCTGTCTGTGTGTGTGAGTGTGTGTGTCTGTGTGTGTGTCTCTGTGTGTGTGAGTGTGTGTATCTGTGTGTGTGTGAGTGGGTGTGTCTGTGTGTGTGTGTGAGTCTGTGTGTCTAAGTCTGTGTGTGTGTCTGCGTGAGTGTGCGTGTCTGTGTGTGTCTATATGTGTGTGTCAGTGTAAGTGTGTGGGTGTGTGTGTCTGTGTGTGTGTGTGTCTGTGTGTGTCTGTGAAAGTGTGTGTCTGTGTGTGTGTGTGTCTGTGTCTCTTTGTGTGTCTGAGTGTGTGTGTCTGTGTCTGTGTGTGTCTGTGTGTTTGTGTCTTTGTGTGTGTCAGTGTAAGTGGGTGTGTGTCTGTGAGTGTGTGTGTCTGTCTCTGTGTGTATCAGTGCAAATGTGTGTGTGTATCTGTGTGTGTGTATGTGTGTGTCTGTGTGAGTGAGTTTGTCTGTGTCTGTGTGTCTGTGTGTGTGTCTCTGTGTGTGTGTCAGTGTAAGTGTGTGTGTGTGAGTGTGTGTGTGTGTGTCTGTGTGTGTGTGAGTGTGTGTCTCTGTGTGTGTGAGTGTGTGTGTCTGTGTGTGTGTGTGTGAGTGTGAGTGTCTAAGTCTGTGTGTGTTTCTGCGTGAGTGTGTGTGTCTGTGTGTGTGTCTATATGTGAGTGTGTCAGTGTAAGTGTGTGGGTGTGTGTCTGTGCGTGTGTGTGTGTCTGTGTCTGTGAGTGTGTCTGTGTGAGTGTGTGTTTGTGTCTGTGTGTGTCTGTGTGTGTGAGTGTGTGTGTCTGTGTGTTTGTGTCTGTGTGTGAGTGTGTGTCAGTGTAACTGTGTTTGTGTGTGTGTCTGTGTCAGTGTAAGTGTGTGTGTCTGAGTGTGTCTGTGAGTGTGGGTGTCTGAGTCTGTGTGTGTGAGAGAGTGTGTCTCTGTGTCTGTGTGTGTGTCTGTGTGAGTGTGTGTGTCTGTGTGTGTGTCCATTTGTGTGTGTGTGTGTCTGTGTGAGTGTGTGTGTCTGTGTGTCTGTGACTGTGTGTGTGTGTCTGTGTGTGTGTGAGTGGGTGTGTCTGTGTCTATGTGTTTGTGTCTGTGTGTGTGTCTGTGTCTGTGTGTGTGTGAGTGGGTGTGTGTGTGTGTCTGTGTGTCTGTGAGAGTGTGTGTCTGTGTCTGTGTGTGTGTCAGTGTAACTGTGTGTGTGAGTGTGAATGTGTGCGTGTCTGTGCGAGTGTGTGTGTCTGTGTCTGTGTTTGTGTCAGTGTAAGTGTGTGTGTGTCTGTGTGTATCTGTCAGTGTGTGTGTGTCTGTGTGTGTGAGTGTGTGTGTCTGTGTGTGTCTGTGTGTTTCTGTGCGAGTGTGCGTTTCTGTGTCTGTGTGTGTCTGTGAGTGTGTGTGTCTGTATTTGTGTGTGTGTGTCAGTGCAAATGTGTGTGTGTGTCTGTGTGTGTCTGTGAGTGTGTGTGTCTGAGTCTGTGTGTGTGTCAGTGTAAGTGTGTGTGTGTGAGTTTGTGTGTGTCTGTGTGTGTGTGTCTGTGCGAGTGTGTGTCTGTGTCTGTTTGTGTGTGTGTCTGTGTGTGTCTGTGAGTGTGTGTGTCTGTGTCTGTGTGTGTGTCTGTGTCTGTGCGTGTGTGTGTCTGTGTGTGTGTGTGTGTGTGTGTGTCTGTGAATGTGTGTGTCTTTGTCTGTGTTTGTGTCTGTCTGTGTCTGTTTGTGTGTGTTTGTGAGTGTGTGTGTCTGTGTCTGTGGGTGTGTTTGTGTGTCTGTGTCTGTATGTGTGTCTGTTTGTGTGTGAGTGTCTGTGTCTGTGTGTGTGTCTGTGTGTGTGTCTGTGTCTGTGTGTTTGTGTCTGTGTGTGAGTGTGTATCAGTGTAAGTGTGTTTGTGTGTGCCTGTGTTTGTCTGTGAGTGTGTGTCTCTGTGTCTGTGTGTCTGTGTGTGTGTCTATTTGTGTGTGTGTCAGTGTAAGTGTGTCTGTGGGTGTGTGTGTGTCTGTGTGAGTGTGTTTGTCTGTGTGTGTGTGTCTGTGTGTGTGTGTGAATGTGTGTGTCTGTGTCTATGTGCTTGTGTCTGTGTGTGTGTGTCTGTGTGTGTGTGAGTGTGTGCGTCTGTGTCTGTGTGTTTGTGTCTGTGTGTGAGTGTGTGCGTCTGTGTCTGTGTGTTTGTGTCTGTGTGTGAGTGTGTGTGATAGTGTGTGTGTCTCTGCGTGTGTGAGTGTGAGAGTGTGTTTGTGTCTGTGTGTGTGTGTCTGTGTGTGTGTCTGTGTGAGTGAGTGTGTGTGTCTGTGTCTATGTGTTTGTGTCTGTGTGTGTGTGTCTGTGTAAGTGTGTGTGTGCGTTTGTGTGTGTCTGTGAGTGTGTGTTTCTGTGTGTGTGTGAGTGTGTGTGTGAGTGTGTGTCTGTGCATGTGTGTGTATGTGAGTGTGTGTGTCTGTGTGTGTGTGTGTGTCTGTGTGTGTGTGGCTGTGTCTATGTGTTTGTGGCTGTGAGTATGTGTGTCTGTGTCTTTGTCAGTGTAAGTGTGTGTGTTTGTCGGTGTGCGTGTGAGTGTGTGTGCTGTGTCTGTGTGTGTGTGTCTGTGTGAGTGTGTGTGTGTCTGTGTCTGTGTCTGTGTGTGTGTTTCTGTGTTTGTCTGTGAGTGTGTGTGTCTGTGTCTGTGTGTGTGTCTCTGTGTGTGAGTGTGTGTCTCTGTTTGTGTGTCTGTGTGTGTCTGTGAATGTGTGTGTCTGTGTTTGTGTGTTTTTGTGTCTGTGTCTGTGTGTTTGTGAGTGTGTGTGTCTGTGTCTGTGGGTGTGTGTGTGCCTGTGTGAGTGTGTGTGTGTGTCTGTGTGTTTGTGTCCGAGTGTGTGTGTGAGTCTGTGTCAGTGTGCCTGTGCCTGTGTGTGTGTGTCTGTGTGTGTCTGTGAGTGTGTGTTTCTGTGTCTGTGTGTGTGTCAGTGTAAGTGTGTGTATGTGTGTCTGTGTGTATCTGTGAGCGTGTGTGTCTGTGTCTGTGTGTGTGTGAGTGTGTGTGTGTCTGTGTCTGTGTGTGTGTGAGTGTGTGTCTGTGTGTGTGTGTGTCTGTGTCTGTGTGTGTGTCTCTGTGTGTGTGTGAGTGTGTGTGTCTGTGTCTGTGTGTGTGTGAGTGTGTGTCTCTGTGTGTGTGTGTCTCTGTGTGTGTGTGTCTGTGTCTGTGTGTGTGTGTGAGTGTGTGTGTCTGTGTCTGTGTGTGTGAGTGTGTGTGTCTGTGTGTGTGTCTCTGTGTGTGTGAGTGTGTGTGTCTGTGTGTGTGTGTGAGTGGGTGTGTCTGTGTGTGTGTGTGTGAGTCTGTGTGTCTAAGTCTGTGTGTTTGTCTGCGTGAGTGTGCGTGTCTGTGTGTGTGTCTATATGTGTGTGTCAGTGTAAGTGTGTGGGTGTGTGTGTCTGTGTGTGTGTGTCTGTGTGTGTCTGTGAATGTGTGTGTCTGTGTGTTTGTGTCTTTGTGTGTGTCAGTGTAAGTGGGTGTGTGTCTGTGAGTGTGTGTGTCTGTCTCTGTGTGAGTATCAGTGCAAATGTGTGTATGTATCTGTGTGTGTGTGTGTCTGTCTGAGTGAGTTTGTCTGTGTCTGTGTGTCTGTGTGTGTGTCAGTGTAAGTGTGTGTGTGTGAGTGTGTGTGTCTGTGAATGTGTGTGTGTGACTGTGTGTCTCTGTGTGTGTGAGTGTGTGTGTCTGTGTGTGTGTGTGTGTGTGAGTGTCTAAGTCTGTGTGTGTTTCTGCGTGAGTGTGTGTGTCTGTGTGTGTGTCTATATGTGAGTGTGTCAGTGTAAGTGTGTGGGTGTGTGTCTGTGCGTGTGTGTGTCTGTGTCTGTGAGTGTGTCTGTGTGAGTGTGTGTTTGTGTCTGTGTGTGTCTCTGTGTGTGAGTGTGTGTGTCTGTGTGTTTGTGTTTGTGTGTGAGTGTGTGTCAGTGTAACTGTGTTTGTGTGTGTGTCTGTGTCAGTGTAAGTGTGTGTGTCTGTGTGTGTCTGTGAGTGTGGGTGTCTGAGTCTGTGTGTGTGAGAGAGTGTGTCTCTGTGTCTGTGTGTCTGTGTGAGTGTGTGTGTCTGTGTGTGTGTCCATTTGTGTGTGTGTGTCTGTGTGAGTGTGTGTGTCTGTGTGTCTGTGTCTGTGTGTGTGTGTCTGTGTGTGTGTGAGTGGGTGAGACTGTGTCTATGTGTTTGTGACTGTGTGTGTCTGTGTCTGTGTGTGTGTGAGTGGGTGTGTGTGTCTGTGTGTCTGTGAGAGTGTGTGTCTGTGTCTGTGTGTGTGTCAGTGTAACTGTGTGTGTGAGTGTGAATGTGTGCGTGTCTGTGCGAGTGTGTGTGTCTGTGTCTGTGTGTGTGTCAGTGTAAGTGTGTGTGTGTCTGTGTGTATCTGTCAGTGTGTGTGTGTGTCTGTGTGTGTGAGTGTGTGTGTCTGTGTGTGTCTGTGTGTTTCTGTGCGAGTGTGCGTTTCTGTGTCTGTGTGTGTCTGTGAGTGTGTGTGTCTGTATTTGTGTGTGTGTGTCAGTGCAAATGTGTGTGTGTGTCTGTGAGTGTGTGTCTGTGCGAGTGTGTGTCTGTGTCTGTTTGTGTGTGTGTCTGTGTGTGTCTGTGAGTGTGAGTGTCTGTGTCTGTGTGTGTGTCTGTGTCTGTGCGTGTGTGTGTCTGTGTGTGTGTGTGTGTCTGTGTGTGTCTGTGAATGTGTGTGTCTTTGTCTGTGTTTGTGTCTGTCTGTGTCTGTTTGTGTGTGTTTGTGAGTGTGTGTGTCTGTGTCTGTGGGTGTGTTTGTGTGTCTGTGTGAGTGTGTGTGTCTGTGTCTGTATGTGTGTCTGTTTGTGTGTGAGTGTCTGTGTCTGTGTGTGTGTCTGTGTGTGTGAGTGTGTGTGTCTGTGTCTGTGTGTGAGTGTGTGTCTCTGTGTCTGTGTGAGTGTGTGTCTCTGTGTCTGTGTGTCTGTGTGTGGGTCTATTTGTGTGTGTGCCAGTGTAAGTGTGTCTGTGGGTGTGTGTGTGTGTCTGTGTGAGTGTGTTTGTCTGTGTGTGTGTGTCTGTGTGTGTGTGTGAATGTGTGTGTCTGTGTCTATGTGCTTGTGTCTGTGTGTGTGTGTCTGTGTGTGTGTGTCTGTGTGTGTGTGAGTGTGTGCGTCTGTGTCTGTGTGTTTGTGTCTGTGTGTGAGTGTGTGTGATAGTGTGTGTGTCTCTGCGTGTGTGAGTGTGAGAGTGTGTTTGTGTCTGTGTGTGTGTGTCTGTGTGTGTGTCTGTGTGAGTGAGTGTGTGTGTCTGTGTCTATGTGTTTGTGTCTGTGTGTGTGTGTCTGTGTAAGTGTGTGTGTGCGTTTGTGTGTGTCTGTGAGTGTGTGTTTCTGTGTGTGTGTGAGTGTGTGTGTGAGTGTGTGTCTGTGCATGTGTGTGTATGTGAGTGTGTGTGTCTGTGTGTGTGTGTCTGTGTGTGTGTGTGGCTGTGTCTATGTGTTTGTGGCTGTGAGTATGTGTGTCTGTGTCTTTGTCAGTGTAAGTGTGTGTGTTTGTCGGTGTGTGTGTGTGAGTGTGTGTGCTGTGTCTGTGTGTGTGTGTCTGTGTGAGTGTGTGTGTGTGTCTGTGTCTGTGTCTGTGTGTGTGTTTCTGTGTTTGTCTGTGAGTGTGTGTGTCTGTGTCTGTGTGTGTGTGGCTGTGTCTATGAGTTTGTGTCTGTGAGTATGTGTGTCTGTGTCTTTGTCAGTGTAAGTGTGTGTGTTTGTCGGTGTGTGTGTGAGTATGTGTGCTGTGTCTGTGTGAGTGTGTGTGTCTGTGTCTGTGTGTGTGTTTCTGTGTTTGTCTGTGAGTGTGTGTGTCTGTGTCTGTGTGTGTGTCTCTGTGTGTGAGTGTGTGTGTCTCTGTGTTTGTGTGTCTGTGTGTGTCTGTGAAAGTGTGTGTCTGTGTTTGTGTGTTTTTGTGTCTGTGTGTGTGTGTTTGTGAGTGTGTTTGTCTGTGTCTGTGGGTGTGTGTGTGCCTGTGTGAGTGTGTGTGACTGTGTCTGTGTGTGTGTCTGTGTCTGTGTGTGAGCGTGTGTCTGTGTCTATGTGTTTCTGTCTGTGTGTGTCAGAGTGTGTGTGTGTCTGTGAGTGTGTGTGTGTGTGTCTGTGTGTTTGTGTCCGAGTGTGTGTGTGAGTGTGTGTGTCTGTGTCTGTGTGTGTGTGTCTGTGTGTGTCTGTGAGTGTGTGTGTCTGTATCTGTGTGTGTCAGTGTAACTGTGTGTGTGAGTGTGAGTGTGTGCGTGTCTGTGCGAGTGTGTGTGTCTGTGTCTGTGTGTGTCAGTGTAAGTGTGTGTATGTGTGTCTGTGAGTGTCTGTGAGTGTGTGTGTCTGTGTCTGTGTGTGTGTGTCTCTGTGTATGTGTGAGTGTGTGTGTCTGTGTCTGTGTGTGTGTGAGTGTGTGTCTCTGTGTGTGTGTGTGTGTCTGAGTCTGTGTGTGTGTGTCTGTGTGAGTGGGTGTGTCTATGTCTGTGTGTGTGTCTCTGTGTGTGTGTCAGTGTAAGTGTGTGTGTGTGTGTGAGTGTGTGTTTCTGTGTCCGTGTTTGTGTGAGTGTGTGTCTTTGTGTGTGTGTGTGTGTCTGAGTCTGTGTGTGTGTGTGTCTGTGTGAGTGGGTGTGTCTATGTCTGTGTGTGTGTCTCTGTGTGTGTGTCAGTGTAAGTTTGTGTGTGTGTGTGTGAGTGTGTGTGTCTATAAGTGTGTGTGTCAGTGTAAGTGTGTGTGTGAGTGTGTGTGTCTGTCTGTGTGTTTCTGTGAATATGTGTGTCTGTGTCTGTGTGTGTGTGAGTCTGTGTCTGTGTATGTGTCTGAGTGTGTCTGTGTGAGTGTGTGTGTCTGTGTCTGTGTGTGTGTTTGTGTGTGTGTGTCTGTGAATATGTGTGTCTGTGTCTGTGTGTGAGTGTCTGTGTGTGTGTGTCTGTGTGAGTGTGTGTGTCTGTGTCTGTATGTGTGTCTGTTTGTGTGTGAGTGTCTGTGTCTGTGTGTGTCTGTGAGTGTGTGAGTGTGTGTGTCTGTGTCTGTGTGTTTGTGTCTGTGTGTGAGTGTGTATCAGTGTAAGTGTGTTTGTGTGTGTGCCTGTGTTTGTCTGTGAGTGTGTGCCTCTGTGTCTGTGTGAGTGTGTGTGTCTGTATCTGTGTGTCTGTGTGTGTGTCTATTTGTGTGCGTGTGTCAGTGTAAGTGGGTCTGTGTGTGTGTGTGTGAATGTGTGTGTCTGTGTCTATGTGCTTGTGTCTGTGTGTGTGTGTCTGTGTGTGTGAGTGTGTGCGTCTGTGTCTGAGTGTTTGTGTCTGTGTGTGAGTGTGTGTGACAGTGTGTGTGTCTCTGCGTGTGTGAGTGTGAGAGTGTGTGTTTGTGTCTGTGTGTGTGTGTCTGTGTGTGTGTCTGTGTGAGTGAGTGTGTGTGTCTGTGTCTATGTGTTTGTGTCTGTGTGTGTGAGTCTGTGTA
>NC_133151.1:38328697-38341197 GCF_048418815.1 Hemitrygon akajei | reverse complement strand
TGTCTGTGTCTGTGTGTGTCAGTGTAAGTTTGTGTGTGTGTGTGTGAGTGTGTGTGTCTATAAGTGTGTGTGTCAGTGTAAGTGTGTGTGTGAGTGTGTGTGTCTGTCTGTGTGTTTCTGTGAATATGTGTGTCTGTGTCTGTGTGTGTGTGAGTCTGTGTCTGTGTATGTGTCTGAGTGTGTCTGTGTGAGTGTGTGTGTCTGTGTCTGTGTGTGTGTTTGTGTGTGTGTGTCTGTGTGTGTCTGTGAATATGTGTGTCTGTGTCTGTGTGTGAGTGTCTGTGTGTGTGTGTCTGTGTGAGTGTGTGTGTCTGTGTCTGTATGTGTGTCTGTTTGTGTGTGAGTGTCTGTGTCTGTGTGTGTGTCTGTGTGTGTGTGAGTGTGTGTGTCTGTGTCTATGTGTTTGTGTCTGTGTGTGTCTGTGTCTGTGTGTGTGTGCCTGTGTCTGTGTGTGTGTCTGTGTGTGTGTGTCTGTGTGTGTGTGAGTGTGTGTGTGTCTGTGTCTGTGTGTGTGTCAGTGTAACTGTGTGTGTGAGTGTGAGTGTGTGCATGTCTGTGCGAGTGTGTGTCTGTGTCTGTGTGTGTCAGTGTAAGTGTGTGTGTTTCTGTGTGTGTGAGTGCGTGTGTCTGTGTGTCTGTGTGTTTCTGTGCGAGTGTGCGTGTCTGTGTCTGTGTGTGTCCGTGTCTGTGTGTGTCTGTGAGTGTGTGTGTCTGTATTTGTGTGTGTGTGTCAGTGTAAATGTGTGTGTGTTTCTGTGTGTGTCTGTGAGTGTGTGTGTCTGAGTCTGTGTGTGTCAGTGTATGTGTGTGTGTGAGTTTGTGTGTCTGTTTGTGTGTGTCTGTGCGAGTGTGTGTCTGTGTCTGTTTGTGTGTGTGTCTGTGTGTGTCTGTGAGTGTGTGTGTCTGTGTGTGTGTCTGTGTGTGTGTGTCTGTGTGTGTTTGTCTGTGTGTGTCTGTGAATGTGTGTGTCTTTGTCTGTGTTTGTGTCTGTCTGTGTCTGTGTGTGTTTGTGAGTGTGTGTGTCTGTGTCTGTGGGTGTGTTTGTTTGTGTGTGAGTGTCTGTGTCTGTGTGTGTGTCTGTGTCTGTGTCTGTGTGTTTGCGTCTGTGTGTGAGTGTGTATCAGTGTAAGTGTGTTTGTGTGTGTGCCTGTGTTTGTCTGTGAGTGTGTGTGTCTGTGTGTGTGTCTATTTGTGTGTTTGTCAGTGTAAGTGTGTCTGTGGGTGTGTGTGTGTGTCTGTGTGAGTGTGTTTGTCTGTGTGTGTGTGTCTGTGTGTGTGTGTCTGTGTGTGTGTGAGTGTGTGCATCTGTGTCTGAGTGTTTGTGTCTGTGTGTGAGTGTGTGTGACAGTGTGTGTGTCTCTGCATGTGTGAGTGTGAGAGTGTGTGTTTGTGTCTGTGTGTGTGTGTGTCTGTGTGTGTGTCTGTGTGAGTGAGTGTGTGTGTCTGTGTCTATGTGTTTGTGTCTGTGTGTGTGTGTCTGTGTAAGTGTGTGTGTGCGTTTGTGTGTGTCTGTGAGTGTGTGTTTCTGTGTGTGTGTGAGTGTGTGTGTGAGTGTGTGTCTGTGCATGTGTGTGTATGTGAGTGTGTGTGTCTGTGTGTGTGTGTGGCTGTGTCTATGTGTTTGTGGCTGAGAGTATGTGTGTCTGTGTCTTTGTCAGTGTAAGTGTGTGTGTGTTGGTGTGTGTGTGTGAGCGTGTGTTTCTGTGTCTGTGTGTGTGTCAGTGTAAGTGTGTGAGTATGTGTGCTGTGTCTGTGTGAGTGTGTGTGTCTGTGTCTGTGTGTGTGTTTCTGTGTTTGTCTGTGAGTGTGTGTGTCTGTGTCTGTGTGTGTGTCTCTGTGTGTGAGTGTGTGTGTCTCTGTGTTTGTGTGTCTGTGTGTGTCTGTGAAAGTGTGTGTCTGTGTTTGTGTGTTTTTGTGTCTGTGTGTGTGTGTTTGTGAGTGTGTTTGTCTGTGTCTGTGGGTGTGTGTGTGCCTGTGTGAGTGTGTGTGACTGTGTCTGTGTATGTGTCTGTGTCTGTGTGTGAGCGTGTGTCTGTGTCTATGTGTTTCTGCCTGTGTGTGTCAGAGTGTGTGTGTGTCTGTGAGTGTGTGTGTGTGTGTCTGTGTGTTTGTGTCCGAGTGTGTGTGTGAGTGTGTGTGTCTGTGTCTGTGTGTGTGTGTGTCTGTGTGTGTCTGTGAGTGTGTGTGTCTGTATCTGTGTGTGTCAGTGTAACTGTGTGTGTGAGTGTGAGTGTGTGCGTGTCTGTGCGAGTGTGTGTGTCTGTGTCTGTGTGTGTCAGTGTAAGTGTGTGTATGTGTGTCTGTGAGTGTCTGTGAGTGTGTGTGTCTGTGTCTGTGTGTGTGTGTCTCTGTGTATGTGTGAGTGTGTGTGTCTGTGTCTGTGTGTGTGTGAGTGTGTGTCTCTGTGTGTGTGTGTGTGTCTGAGTCTGTGTGTGTGTGTGTCTGTGTGAGTGGGTGTGTCTATGTCTGTGTGTGTGTCTCTGTGTGTGTGTCAGTGTAAGTGTGTGTGTGTGAGTGTGTGTTTCTGTGTCCGTGTTTGTGTGAGTGTGTGTCTTTGTGTGTGTGTGTGTGTCTGAGTCTGTGTGTGTGTGTGTCTGTGTGAGTGGGTGTGTCTATGTCTGTGTGTGTGTCTCTGTGTGTGTGTCAGTGTAAGTTTGTGTGTGTGTGTGTGAGTGTGTGTGTCTATAAGTGTGTGTGTCAGTGTAAGTGTGAGTGTGTGTGTCTGTCTGTGTGTTTCTGTGAATATGTGTGTCTGTGTCTGTGTGTGTGTGAGTCTGTGTCTGTGTATGTGTCTGAGTGTGTCTGTGTGAGTGTGTGTGTCTGTGTCTGTGTGTGTGTTTGTGTGTGTGTGTCTGTGTGTGTCTGTGAATATGTGTGTCTGTGTCTGTGTGTGAGTGTCTGTGTGTGTGTGTGTCTGTGTGAGTGTGTGTGTCTGTGTCTGTATGTGTGTCTGTTTGTGTGTGAGTGTCTGTGTCTGTGTGTGTGTCTGTGTGTGTGTGAGTGTGTGTGTCTGTGTCTGTGTGTTTGTGTCTGTGTGTGAGTGTGTACCAGTGTAAGTGTGTTTGTGTGTGTGCCTGTGTTTGTCTGTGAGTGTGTGCCTCTGTGTCTGTGTGAGTGTGTGTGTCTGTGTCTGTGTGTCTGTGTGTGTGTCTATTTGTGTGCGTGTGTCAGTGTAAGTGGGTCTGTGGGTGTGTGTGTGTGTCTGTGTGTGTGTGTGTGTGAATGTGTGTGTCTGTGTCTATGTGCTTGTGTCTGTGTGTGTGTGTCTGTGTGTGTGAGTGTGTGCGTCTGTGTCTGAGTGTTTGTGTCTGTGTGTGAGTTTGTGTGACAGTGTGTGTGTCTCTGCGTGTGTGAGTGTGAGAGTGTGTGTTTGTGTCTGTGTGTGTGTGTGTCTGTGTGTGTGTCTGTGTGAGTGAGTGTGTGTGTCTGTGTCTATGTGTTTGTGTCTGTGTGTGTGAGTCTGTGTAAGTGTGTGTGCGTTTGTGTGTGTCTGTGAGTGTGTGTTTCTGTGTGTGTGTGAGTGTGTGTGTGAGTGTGTGTCTGTGTATGCGTGTGTATGTGAGTGTGTGTGTCTGTGTGTATGTGTGTGTCTGTGTATGTGTGTGTATGTGAGTGTGTGTGTGTCTGTGTGTGTGTGTGAGTGTGTGTGTCTGTGTCTATGTGTTTGTGTCTGTGTGTGTCTGTGTCTGTGTGTGTGTGTGCCTGTGTCTGTGTGTGTGTCTGTGTGTGTGTGTCTGTGTGTGTGTGAGTGTGTGTGTGTCTGTGTCTGTGTGTGTGTCAGTGTAACTGTGTGTGTGAGTGTGAGTGTGTGCGTGTCTGTGCGAGTGTGTGTCTGTGTCTGTGTGTGTCAGTGTAAGTGTGTGTGTGTCTGTGTGTGTGAGTGCGTGTGTCTGTGTGTGTCTGTGTGTTTCTGTGCGAGTGTGCGTGTCTGTGTCTGTGTGTGTCTGTGTCTGTGTGTGTCTGTGAGTGTGTGTGTCTGTATTTGTGTGTGTGTCAGTGTAAATGTGTGTGTGTGTGTCTGTGTGTGTCTGTGAGTGTGTGTGTCTGAGTCTGTGTGTGTCTGTGTCTGTGAGTGTGTCTGTGTGAGTGTGTGTTTGTGTCTGTGTGTGTCTCTGTGTGTGAGTGTGTGTGTCTGTGTGTTTGTGTTTGTGTGTGAGTGTGTGTCAGTGTAACTGTGTTTGTGTGTGTGTCTGTGTCAGTGTAAGTGTGTGTGTCTGTGTGTGTCTGTGAGTGTGGGTGTCTGAGTCTGTGTGTGTGAGAGAGTGTGTCTCTGTGTCTGTGTGTCTGTGTGAGTGTGTGTGTCTGTGTGTGTGTCCATTTGTGTGTGTGTGTCTGTGTGAGTGTGTGTGTCTGTGTGTCTGTGTCTGTGTGTGTGTGTCTGTGTGTGTGTGAGTGGGTGTGACTGTCTATGTGTTTGTGTCTGTGTGTGTCTGTGTCTGTGTGTGTGTGAGTGGGTGTGTGTGTCTGTGTGTCTGTGAGAGTGTGTGTCTGTGTCTGTGTGTGTGTCAGTGTAACTGTGTGTGTGAGTGTGAATGTGTGCGTGTCTGTGCGAGTGTGTGTGTCTGTGTCTGTGTGTGTGTCAGTGTAAGTGTGTGTGTGTCTGTGTGTATCTGTCAGTGTGTGTGTGTGTCTGTGTGTGTGAGTGTGTGTGTCTGTGTGTGTCTGTGTGTTTCTGTGCGAGTGTGCGTTTCTGTGTCTGTGTGTGTCTGTGAGTGTGTGTGTCTGTATTTGTGTGTGTGTGTCAGTGTCTGTGCGTGTGTGTGTCTGTGTGTGTGTGTGTGTGTCTGTGTGTGTCTGTGCGAGTGTGTGTCTGTGTCTGTTTGTGTGTGTGTCTGTGAGTGTGTGTCTGTGCGAGTGTGTGTCTGTGTCTGTTTGTGTGTGTGTCTGTGTGTGTCTGTGAGTGTGAGTGTCTGTGTCTGTGTGTGTGTCTGTGTCTGTGCGTGTGTGTGTCTGTGTGTGTGTGTGTGTGTCTGTGTGTGTCTGTGAATGTGTGTGTCTTTGTCTGTGTTTGTGTCTGTCTGTGTCTGTTTGTGTGTGTTTGTGAGTGTGTGTGTCTGTGTCTGTGGGTGTGTTTGTGTGTCTGTGTGAGTGTGTGTGTCTGTGTCTGTATGTGTGTCTGTTTGTGTGTGAGTGTCTGTGTCTGTGTGTGTGTCTGTGTGTGTGAGTGTGTGTGTCTGTGTCTGTGTGTGAGTGTGTATCAGTGTAAGTGTGTTTGTGTGTGTGCCTGTGTTTGTCTGTGAGTGTGTGTCTCTGTGTCTGTGTGAGTGTGTGTCTCTGTGTCTGTGTGTCTGTGTGTGTGTCTATTTGTGTGTGTGCCAGTGTAAGTGTGTCTGTGGGTGTGTGTGTGTGTCTGTGTGAGTGTGTTTGTCTGTGTGTGTGTGTCTGTGTGTGTGTGTGAATGTGTGTGTCTGTGTCTATGTGCTTGTGTCTGTGTGTGTGTCTGTGTGTGTGTGAGTGTGTGCGTCTGTGTCTGTGTGTTTGTGTCTGTGTGTGAGTGTGTGTGATAGTGTGTGTGTCTCTGCGTGTGTGAGTGTGAGAGTGTGTTTGTGTCTGTGTGTGTGTGTCTGTGTGTGTGTCTGTGTGAGTGAGTGTGTGTGTCTGTGTCTATGTGTTTGTGTCTGTGTGTGTGTGTCTGTGTAAGTGTGTGTGTGCGTTTGTGTGTGTCTGTGAGTGTGTGTTTCTGTGTGTGTGTGAGTGTGTGTGTGAGTGTGTGTCTGTGCATGTGTGTGTATGTGAGTGTGTGTGTCTGTGTGTGTGTGTGGCTGTGTCTATGTGTTTGTGGCTGTGAGTATGTGTGTCTGTGTCTTTGTCAGTGTAAGTGTGTGTGTTTGTCGGTGTGTGTGTGTGAGTGTGTGTGCTCTGTCTGTGTGTGTGTGTCTGTGTGAGTGTGTGTGTGTCTGTGTCTGTGTCTGTGTGTGTGTTTCTGTGTTTGTCTGTGAGTGTGTGTGTCTGTGTCTGTGTGTGTGTGGCTGTGTCTATGAGTTTGTGTCTGTGAGTATGTGTGTCTGTCTCTTTGTCAGTGTAAGTGTGTGTGTTTGTCGGTGTGTGTGTGTGAGTATGTGTGCTGTGTCTGTGTGAGTGTGTGTGTCTGTGTCTGTGTGTGTGTTTCTGTGTTTGTCTGTGAGTGTGTGTGTCTGTGTCTGTGTGTGTGTCTCTGTGTGTGAGTGTGTGTGTCTCTGTGTTTGTGTGTCTGTGTGTGTCTGTGAAAGTGTGTGTCTGTGTTTGTGTGTTTTTGTGTCTGTGTGTGTGTGTTTGTGAGTGTGTGTGTCTGTGTCTGTGGGTGTGTGTGTGCCTGTGTGAGTGTGTGTGACTGTGTCTGTGTGTGTGTCTGTGTCTGTGTGTGAGCGTGTGTCTGTGTCTATGTGTTTCTGTCTGTGTGTGTCAGAGTGTGTGTGTGTCTGTGAGTGTGTGTGTGTGTGTCTGTGTGTTTGTGTCCGAGTGTGTGTGTGAGTGTGTGTGTCTGTGTCTGTGTGTGTGTGTGTCTGTGAGTGTGTGTGTCTGTATCTGTGTGTGTCAGTGTAACTGTGTGTGTGAGTGTGAGTGTGTGCGTGTCTGTGCGAGTGTGTGTGTCTGTGTCTGTGTGTGTCAGTGTAAGTGTGTGTATGTGTGTCTGTGAGTGTCTGTGAGTGTGTGTGTCTGTGTCTGTGTGTGTGTGTCTCTGTGTATGTGTGAGTGTGTGTGTCTGTGTCTGTGTGTGTGTGAGTGTGTGTCTCTGTGTGTGTGTCTGAGTCTGTGTGTGTGTGTCTGTGTGAGTGGGTGTGTCTATGTCTGTGTGTGTGTCTCTGTGTGTGTGTCAGTGTAAGTGTGTGTGTGTGTGTGAGTGTGTGTTTCTGTGTCCGTGTTTGTGTGAGTGTGTGTCTTTGTGTGTGTGTGTGTGTCTGAGTCTGTGTGTGTGTGTGTGTCTGTGTGATTGGGTGTGTCTATGTCTGTGTGTGTGTCTCTTTGTGTGTGTCAGTGTAAGTTTGTGTGTGTGTGAGTGTGTGTGTCTATAAGTGTGTGTGTCAGTGTAAGTGTGTGTGTGAGTGTGTGTGTCTGTCTGTGTGTTTCTGTGAATATGTGTGTCTGTGTCTGTGTGTGTGTGAGTCTGTGTCTGTGTATGTGTCTGAGTGTGTCTGTGTGAGTGTGTGTGTCTGTGTCTGTGTGTGTGTTTGTGTGTGTGTGTCTGTGTGTGTCTGTGAATATGTGTGTCTGTGTCTGTGTGTGAGTGTCTGTGTGTGTGTCTGTGTGAGTGTGTGTGTCTGTGTCTGTATGTGTGTCTGTTTGTGTGTGAGTGTCTGTGTCTGTGTGTGTGTCTGTGTGTGTGTGAGTGTGTGTGTCTGTGTCTGTGTGTTTGTGTCTGTGTGTGAGTGTGTATCAGTGTAAGTGTGTTTGTGTGTGTGCCTGTGTTTGTCTGTGAGTGTGTGCCTCTGTGTCTGTGTGAGTGTGTGTGTCTGTATCTGTGTGTCTGTGTGTGTGTCTATTTGTGTGCGTGTGTCAGTGTAAGTGGGTCTGTGTGTGTGTGTGTGTGAATGTGTGTGTCTGTGTCTATGTGCTTGTGTCTGTGTGTGTGTGTCTGTGTGTGTGAGTGTGTGCGTCTGTGTCTGAGTGTTTGTGTCTGTGTGTGAGTGTGTGTGACAGTGTGTGTGTCTCTGCGTGTGTGAGTGTGAGAGTGTGTGTTTGTGTCTGTGTGTGTGTGTCTGTGTGTGTGTCTGTGTGAGTGAGTGTGTGTGTCTGTGTCTATGTGTTTGTGTCTGTGTGTGTGAGTCTGTGTAAGTGTGTGTGCGTTTGTGTGTGTCTGTGAGTGTGTGTTTCTGTGTGTGTGTGAGTGTGTGTGTGAGTGTGTGTCTGTGTATGCGTGTGTATGTGAGTGTGTGTGTCTGTGTGTATGTGTGTGTCTGTGTATGTGTGTGTATGTGAGTGTGTGTGTGTGTGTCTGTGTGTGTGTGTGAGTGTGTGTGTCTGTGTCTATGTGTTTGTGTCTGTGTGTGTCTGTGTCTGTGTGTGTGTGCCTGTGTCTGTGTGTGTGTCTGTGTGTGTGTGTCTGTGTGTGTGTGAGTGTGTGTGTGTCTGTGTCTGTGTGTGTGTCAGTGTAACTGTGTGTGTGAGTGTGAGTGTGTGCATGTCTGTGCGAGTGTGTGTCTGTGTCTGTGTGTGTCAGTGTAAGTGTGTGTGTGTCTGTGTGTGTGAGTGCGTGTGTCTGTGTGTCTGTGTGTTTCTGTGCGAGTGTGCGTGTCTGTGTCTGTGTGTGTCTGTGTCTGTGTGTGTCTGTGAGTGTGTGTGTCTGTATTTGTGTGTGTGTGTCAGTGTAAATGTGTGTGTGTGTCTGTGTGTGTCTGTGAGTGTGTGTGTCTGAGTCTGTGTGTGTCAGTGTATGTGTGTGTGTGTGAGTTTGTGTGTCTGTTTGTGTGTGTCTGTGCGAGTGTGTGTCTGTGTCTGTTTGTGTGTGTGTCTGTGTGTGTCTGTGAGTGTGTGTGTCTGTGTGTGTGTCTGTGTGTGTGTGTGTCTGTGTGTGTGTGTGTCTGTGTGTGTCTGTGAATGTGTGTGTCTTTGTCTGTGTTTGTGTCTGTCTGTGTCTGTGTGTGTTTGTGAGTGTGTGTGTCTGTGTCTGTGGGTGTGTTTGTTTGTGTGTGAGTGTCTGTGTCTGTGTGTGTGTCTGTGTCTGTGTCTGTGTGTTTGCGTCTGTGTGTGAGTGTGTATCAGTGTAAGTGTGTTTGTGTGTGTGCCTGTGTTTGTCTGTGAGTGTGTGTGTCTGTGTGTGTGTCTATTTGTGTGTTTGTCAGTGTAAGTGTGTCTGTGGGTGTGTGTGTGTGTGTCTGTGTGAGTGTGTTTGTCTGTGTGTGTGTGTCTGTGTGTGTGTGTCTGTGTGTGTGTGAGTGTGTGCATCTGTGTCTGAGTGTTTGTGTCTGTGTGTGAGTGTGTGTGACAGTGTGTGTGTCTCTGCATGTGTGAGTGTGAGAGTGTGTGTTTGTGTCTGTGTGTGTGTGTGTCTGTGTGTGTGTCTGTGTGAGTGAGTGTGTGTGTCTGTGTCTATGTGTTTGTGTCTGTGTGTGTGTGTCTGTGTAAGTGTGTGTGTGCGTTTGTGTGTGTCTGTGAGTGTGTGTTTCTGTGTGTGTGTGAGTGTGTGTGTGAGTGTGTGTCTGTGCATGTGTGTGTATGTGAGTGTGTGTGTCTGTGTGTGTGTGTGTGTCTGTGTGTGTGTGTGGCTGTGTCTATGTGTTTGTGGCTGAGAGTATGTGTGTCTGTGTCTTTGTCAGTGTAAGTGTGTGTGTGTTGGTGTGTGTGTGTGAGCGTGTGTTTCTGTGTCTGTGTGTGTGTCAGTGTAAGTGTGTGAGTATGTGTGCTGTGTCTGTGTGAGTGTGTGTGTCTGTGTCTGTGTGTGTGTTTCTGTGTTTGTCTGTGAGTGTGTGTGTCTGTGTCTGTGTGTGTGTCTCTGTGTGTGAGTGTGTGTGTCTCTGTGTTTGTGTGTCTGTGTGTGTCTGTGAAAGTGTGTGTCTGTGTTTGTGTGTTTTTGTGTCTGTGTGTGTGTGTTTGTGAGTGTGTTTGTCTGTGTCTGTGGGTGTGTGTGTGCCTGTGTGAGTGTGTGTGACTGTGTCTGTGTGTGTGTCTGTGTCTGTGTGTGAGCGTGTGTCTGTGTCTATGTGTTTCTGTCTGTGTGTGTCAGAGTGTGTGTGTGTCTGTGAGTGTGTGTGTGTGTGTCTGTGTGTTTGTGTCCGAGTGTGTGTGTGAGTGTGTGTGTCTGTGTCTGTGTGTGTGTGTCTGTGTGTGTCTGTGAGTGTGTGTGTCTGTATCTGTGTGTGTCAGTGTAACTGTGTGTGTGAGTGTGAGTGTGTGCGTGTCTGTGCGAGTGTGTGTGTCTGTGTCTGTGTGTGTCAGTGTAAGTGTGTGTATGTGTGTCTGTGAGTGTCTGTGAGTGTGTGTGTCTGTGTCTGTGTGTGTGTGTCTCTGTGTATGTGTGAGTGTGTGTGTCTGTGTCTGTGTGTGTGTGAGTGTGTGTCTCTGTGTGTGTGTGTGTGTCTGAGTCTGTGTGTGTGTGTGTCTGTGTGAGTGGGTGTGTCTATGTCTGTGTGTGTGTCTCTGTGTGTGTGTCAGTGTACGTGTGTGTGTGTGTGAGTGTGTGTTTCTGTGTCCGTGTTTGTGTGAGTGTGTGTCTTTGTGTGTGTGTGTGTGTCTGAGTCTGTGTGTGTGTGTGTCTGTGTGAGTGGGTGTGTCTATGTCTGTGTGTGTGTCTCTGTGTGTGTGTCAGTGTAAGTTTGTGTGTGTGTGTGTGAGTGTGTGTGTCTATAAGTGTGTGTGTCAGTGTAAGTGTGTGTGTGAGTGTGTGTGTCTGTCTGTGTGTTTCTGTGAATATGTGTGTCTGTGTCTGTGTGTGTGTGAGTCTGTGTCTGTGTATGTGTCTGAGTGTGTCTGTGTGAGTGTGTGTGTCTGTGTCTGTGTGTGTGTTTGTGTGTGTGTGTCTGTGTGTGTCTGTGAATATGTGTGTCTGTGTCTGTGTGTGAGTGTCTGTGTGTGTGTGTCTGTGTGAGTGTGTGTGTCTGTGTCTGTATGTGTGTCTGTTTGTGTGTGAGTGTCTGTGTCTGTGTGTGTGTCTGTGTGTGTGTGAGTGTGTGTGTCTGTGTCTGTGTGTTTGTGTCTGTGTGTGAGTGTGTATCTGTGTAAGTGTGTTTGTGTGTGTGCCTGTGTTTGTCTGTGAGTGTGTGCCTCTGTGTCTGTGTGAGTGTGTGTGTCTGTGTCTGTGTGTCTGTGTGTGTGTCTATTTGTGTGCGTGTGTCAGTGTAAGTGGGTCTGTGGGTGTGTGTGTGTGTCTGTGTGTGTGTGTGTGTGAATGTGTGTGTCTGTGTCTATGTGCTTGTGTCTGTGTGTGTGTGTCTGTGTGTGTGAGTGTGTGCGTCTGTGTCTGAGTGTTTGTGTCTGTGTGTGAGTGTGTGTGACAGTGTGTGTGTCTCTGCGTGTGTGAGTGTGAGAGTGTGTGTTTGTGTCTGTGTGTGTGTGTGTCTGTGTGTGTGTCTGTGTGAGTGAGTGTGTGTGTCTGTGTCTATGTGTTTGTGTCTGTGTGTGTGAGTCTGTGTAAGTGTGTGTGCGTTTGTGTGTGTCTGTGAGTGTGTGTTTCTGTGTGTGTGTGAGTGTGTGTGTGAGTGTGTGTCTGTGTATGCGTGTGTATGTGAGTGTGTGTGTCTGTGTGTATGTGTGTGTCTGTGTATGTGTGTGTATGTGAGTGTGTGTGTGTGTGTCTGTGTGTGTGTGTGAGTGTGTGTGTCTGTGTCTATGTGTTTGTGTCTGTGTGTGTCTGTGTCTGTGTGTGTGTGTGCCTGTGTCTGTGTGTGTGTCTGTGTGTGTGTCTGTGTGTGTGTGAGTGTGTGTGTGTCTGTGTCTGTGTGTGTGTCAGTGTAACTGTGTGTGTGAGTGTGAGTGTGTGCGTGTCTGTGCGAGTGTGTGTCTGTGTCTGTGTGTGTCAGTGTAAGTGTGTGTGTGTCTGTGTGTGTGAGTGCGTGTGTCTGTGTGTGTCTGTGTGTTTCTGTGCGAGTGTGCGTGTCTGTGTCTGTGTGTGTCTGTGTCTGTGTGTGTCTGTGAGTGTGTGTGTCTGTATTTGTGTGTGTGTCAGTGTAAATGTGTGTGTGTGTCTGTGTGTGTCTGTGAGTGTGTGTGTCTGAGTCTGTGTGTGTCTGTGTCTGTGAGTGTGTCTGTGTGAGTGTGTGTTTGTGTCTGTGTGTGTCTCTGTGTGTGAGTGTGTGTGTCTGTGTGTTTGTGTTTGTGTGTGAGTGTGTGTCAGTGTAACTGTGTTTGTGTGTGTGTCTGTGTCAGTGTAAGTGTGTGTGTCTGTGTGTGTCTGTGAGTGTGGGTGTCTGAGTCTGTGTGTGTGAGAGAGTGTGTCTCTGTGTCTGTGTGTCTGTGTGAGTGTGTGTGTCTGTGTGTGTGTCCATTTGTGTGTGTGTGTCTGTGTGAGTGTGTGTGTCTGTGTGTCTGTGTCTGTGTGTGTGTGTCTGTGTGTGTGTGAGTGGGTGTGACTGTCTATGTGTTTGTGTCTGTGTGTGTCTGTGTCTGTGTGTGTGTGAGTGGGTGTGTGTGTCTGTGTGTCTGTGAGAGTGTGTGTCTGTGTCTGTGTGTGTGTCAGTGTAACTGTGTGTGTGAGTGTGAATGTGTGCGTGTCTGTGCGAGTGTGTGTGTCTGTGTCTGTGTGTGTGTCAGTGTAAGTGTGTGTGTGTCTGTGTGTATCTGTCAGTGTGTGTGTGTGTCTGTGTGTGTGCGTGTGTGTGTCTGTGTGTGTCTGTGTGTTTCTGTGCGAGTGTGCGTTTCTGTGTCTGTGTGTGTCTGTGAGTGTGTGTGTCTGTATTTGTGTGTGTGTGTCAGTGCAAATGTGTGTGTGTGTCTGTGAGTGTGTGTCTGTGCGAGTGTGTGTCTGTGTCTGTTTGTGTGTGTGTCTGTGTGTGTCTGTGAGTGTGAGTGTCTGTGTCTGTGTGTGTGTCTGTGTCTGTGCGTGTGTGTGTCTGTGTGTGTGTGTGTGTGTCTGTGTGTGTCTGTGAATG
>NC_133151.1:38211197-38323697 GCF_048418815.1 Hemitrygon akajei | reverse complement strand
GTGTGTGTGTGAGTGTGTGTCTGTGTATGCGTGTGTATGTGAGTGTGTGTGTCTGTGTGTATGTGTGTGTCTGTGTATGTGTGTGTATGTGAGTGTGTGTGTGTGTGTCTGTGTGTGTGTGTGAGTGTGTGTGTCTGTGTCTATGTGTTTGTGTCTGTGTGTGTCTGTGTCTGTGTGTGTGTGCCTGTGTCTGTGTGTGTGTCTGTGTGTGTGTGTCTGTGTGTGTGTGAGTGTGTGTGTGTCTGTGTCTGTGTGTGTGTCAGTGTAACTGTGTGTGTGTGTGTGAGTGTGTGCGTGTCTGTGCGAGTGTGTGTCTGTGTCTGTGTGTGTCAGTGTAAGTGTGTGTTTGTCTGTGTGTGTGAGTGCGTGTGTCTGTGTGTCTGTGTGTTTCTGTGCGAGTGTGCGTGTCTGTGTCTGTGTGTGTCTGTGTCTGTGTGTGTCTGTGAGTGTGTGTGTCTGTATTTGTGTGTGTGTGTCAGTGTAAATGTGTGTGTGTGTCTGTGTGTGTCTGTGAGTGTGTGTGTCTGAGTCTGTGTGTGTCAGTGTATGTGTGTGTGTGTGAGTTTGTGTGTCTGTTTGTGTGTGTCTGTGCGAGTGTGTGTCTGTGTCTGTTTGTGTGTGTGTCTGTGTGTGTCTGTGAGTGTGTGTGTCTGTGTGTGTGTCTGTGTGTGTGTGTCTGTGTGTGTGTGTGTCTGTGTGTGTCTGTGAATGTGTGTGTCTTTGTCTGTGTTTGTGTCTGTCTGTGTCTGTGTGTGTTTGTGAGTGTGTGTGTCTGTGTCTGTGGGTGTGTTTGTTTGTGTGTGAGTGTCTGTGTCTGTGTGTGTGTCTGTGTCTGTGTCTGTGTGTTTGCGTCTGTGTGTGAGTGTGTATCAGTGTAAGTGTGTTTGTGTGTGTGCCTGTGTTTGTCTGTGAGTGTGTGTGTCTGTGTGTGTGTCTATTTGTGTGTTTGTCAGTGTAAGTGTGTCTGTGGGTGTGTGTGTGTGTGTCTGTGTGAGTGTGTTTGTCTGTGTGTGTGTGTCTGTGTGTGTGTGTCTGTGTGTGTGTGAGTGTGTGCATCTGTGTCTGAGTGTTTGTGTCTGTGTGTGAGTGTGTGTGACAGTGTGTGTGTCTCTGCATGTGTGAGTGTGAGAGTGTGTGTTTGTGTCTGTGTGTGTGTGTGTCTGTGTGTGTGTCTGTGTGAGTGAGTGTGTGTGTCTGTGTCTATGTGTTTGTGTCTGTGTGTGTGTGTCTGTGTAAGTGTGTGTGTGCGTTTGTGTGTGTCTGTGAGTGTGTGTTTCTGTGTGTGTGTGAGTGTGTGTGTGAGTGTGTGTCTGTGCATGTGTGTGTATGTGAGTGTGTGTGTCTGTGTGTGTGTGTGTGTCTGTGTGTGTGTGTGGCTGTGTCTATGTGTTTGTGGCTGAGAGTATGTGTGTCTGTGTCTTTGTCAGTGTAAGTGTGTGTGTGTTGGTGTGTGTGTGTGAGCGTGTGTTTCTGTGTCTGTGTGTGTGTCAGTGTAAGTGTGTGAGTATGTGTGCTGTGTCTGTGTGAGTGTGTGTGTCTGTGTCTGTGTGTGTGTTTCTGTGTTTGTCTGTGAGTGTGTGTGTCTGTGTCTGTGTGTGTGTCTCTGTGTGTGAGTGTGTGTGTCTCTGTGTTTGTGTGTCTGTGTGTGTCTGTGAAAGTGTGTGTCTGTGTTTGTGTGTTTTTGTGTCTGTGTGTGTGTGTTTGTGAGTGTGTTTGTCTGTGTCTGTGGGTGTGTGTGTGCCTGTGTGAGTGTGTGTGACTGTGTCTGTGTGTGTGTCTGTGTCTGTGTGTGAGCGTGTGTCTGTGTCTATGTGTTTCTGTCTGTGTGTGTCAGAGTGTGTGTGTGTCTGTGAGTGTGTGTGTGTGTGTCTGTGTGTTTGTGTCCGAGTGTGTGTGTGAGTGTGTGTGTCTGTGTCTGTGTGTGTGTGTCTGTGTGTGTCTGTGAGTGTGTGTGTCTGTATCTGTGTGTGTCAGTGTAACTGTGTGTGTGAGTGTGAGTGTGTGCGTGTCTGTGCGAGTGTGTGTGTCTGTGTCTGTGTGTGTCAGTGTAAGTGTGTGTATGTGTGTCTGTGAGTGTCTGTGAGTGTGTGTGTCTGTGTCTGTGTGTGTGTGTCTCTGTGTATGTGTGAGTGTGTGTGTCTGTGTCTGTGTGTGTGTGAGTGTGTGTCTCTGTGTGTGTGTGTGTGTCTGAGTCTGTGTGTGTGTGTGTCTGTGTGAGTGGGTGTGTCTATGTCTGTGTGTGTGTTTCTGTGTGTGTGTCAGTGTAAGTGTGTGTGTGTGTGAGTGTGTGTTTCTGTGTCCGTGTTTGTGTGAGTGTGTGTCTTTGTGTGTGTGTGTGTGTCTGAGTCTGTGTGTGTGTGTGTCTGTGTGAGTGGGTGTGTCTATGTCTGTGTGTGTGTCTCTGTGTGTGTGTCAGTGTAAGTTTGTGTGTGTGTGTGTGAGTGTGTGTGTCTATAAGTGTGTGTGTCAGTGTAAGTGTGTGTGTGAGTGTGTGTGTCTGTCTGTGTGTTTCTGTGAATATGTGTGTCTGTGTCTGTGTGTGTGTGAGTCTGTGTCTGTGTATGTGTCTGAGTGTGTCTGTGTGAGTGTGTGTGTCTGTGTCTGTGTGTGTGTTTGTGTGTGTGTGTCTGTGTGTGTCTGTGAATATGTGTGTCTGTGTCTGTGTGTGAGTGTCTGTGTGTGTGTGTGTCTGTGTGAGTGTGTGTGTCTGTGTCTGTATGTGTGTCTGTTTGTGTGTGAGTGTCTGTGTCTGTGTGTGTGTCTGTGTGTGTGTGAGTGTGTGTGTCTGTGTCTGTGTGTTTGTGTCTGTGTGTGAGTGTGTATCAGTGTAAGTGTGTTTGTGTGTGTGCCTGTGTTTGTCTGTGAGTGTGTGCCTCTGTGTCTGTGTGAGTGTGTGTGTCTGTGTCTGTGTGTCTGTGTGTGTGTCTATTTGTGTGCGTGTGTCAGTGTAAGTGGGTCTGTGGGTGTGTGTGTGTGTCTGTGTGTGTGTGTGTGTGAATGTGTGTGTCTGTGTCTATGTGCTTGTGTCTGTGTGTGTGTGTCTGTGTGTGTGAGTGTGTGCGTCTGTGTCTGAGTGTTTGTGTCTGTGTGTGAGTGTGTGTGACAGTGTGTGTGTCTCTGCGTGTGTGAGTGTGAGAGTGTGTGTTTGTGTCTGTGTGTGTGTGTGTCTGTGTGTGTGTCTGTGTGAGTGAGTGTGTGTGTCTGTGTCTATGTGTTTGTGTCTGTGTGTGTGAGTCTGTGTAAGTGTGTGTGCGTTTGTGTGTGTCTGTGAGTGTGTGTTTCTGTGTGTGTGTGAGTGTGTGTGTGAGTGTGTGTCTGTGTATGCGTGTGTATGTGAGTGTGTGTGTCTGTGTGTATGTGTGTGTCTGTGTATGTGTGTGTATGTGAGTGTGTGTGTGTGTGTCTGTGTGTGTGTGTGAGTGTGTGTGTCTGTGTCTATGTGTTTGTGTCTGTGTGTGTCTGTGTCTGTGTGTGTGTGTGCCTGTGTCTGTGTGTGTGTCTGTGTGTGTGTGTCTGTGTGTGTGTGAGTGTGTGTGTGTCTGTGTCTGTGTGTGTGTCAGTGTAACTGTGTGTGTGAGTGTGAGTGTGTGCGTGTCTGTGCGAGTGTGTGTCTGTGTCTGTGTGTGTCAGTGTAAGTGTGTGTGTGTCTGTGTGTGTGAGTGCGTGTGTCTGTGTGTGTCTGTGTGTTTCTGTGCGAGTGTGCGTGTCTGTGTCTGTGTGTGTCTGTGTCTGTGTGTGTCTGTGAGTGTGTGTGTCTGTATTTGTGTGTGTGTCAGTGTAAATGTGTGTGTGTGTGTCTGTGTGTGTCTGTGAGTGTGTGTGTCTGAGTCTGTGTGTGTCTGTGTCTGTGAGTGTGTCTGTGTGAGTGTGTGTTTGTGTCTGTGTGTGTCTCTGTGTGTGAGTGTGTGTGTCTGTGTGTTTGTGTTTGTGTGTGAGTGTGTGTCAGTGTAACTGTGTTTGTGTGTGTGTCTGTGTCAGTGTAAGTGTGTGTGTCTGTGTGTGTCTGTGAGTGTGGGTGTCTGAGTCTGTGTGTGTGAGAGAGTGTGTCTCTGTGTCTGTGTGTCTGTGTGAGTGTGTGTGTCTGTGTGTGTGTCCATTTGTGTGTGTGTGTCTGTGTGAGTGTGTGTGTCTGTGTGTCTGTGTCTGTGTGTGTGTGTCTGTGTGTGTGTGAGTGGGTGTGACTGTCTATGTGTTTGTGTCTGTGTGTGTCTGTGTCTGTGTGTGTGTGAGTGGGTGTGTGTGTCTGTGTGTCTGTGAGAGTGTGTGTCTGTGTCTGTGTGTGTGTCAGTGTAACTGTGTGTGTGAGTGTGAATGTGTGCGTGTCTGTGCGAGTGTGTGTGTCTGTGTCTGTGTGTGTGTCAGTGTAAGTGTGTGTGTGTCTGTGTGTATCTGTCAGTGTGTGTGTGTGTCTGTGTGTGTGAGTGTGTGTGTCTGTGTGTGTCTGTGTGTTTCTGTGCGAGTGTGCGTTTCTGTGTCTGTGTGTGTCTGTGAGTGTGTGTGTCTGTATTTGTGTGTGTGTGTCAGTGCAAATGTGTGTGTGTCTGTGCGAGTGTGTGTCTGTGTCTGTTTGTGTGTGTGTCTGTGTGTGTCTGTGAGTGTGAGTGTCTGTGTCTGTGTGTGTGTCTGTGTCTGTGCGTGTGTGTGTCTGTGTGTGTGTGTGTGTGTCTGTGTGTGTCTGTGAATGTGTGTGTCTTTGTCTGTGTTTGTGTCTGTCTGTGTCTGTTTGTGTGTGTTTGTGAGTGTGTGTGTCTGTGTCTGTGGGTGTGTTTGTGTGTCTGTGTGAGTGTGTGTGTCTGTGTCTGTATGTGTGTCTGTTTGTGTGTGAGTGTCTGTGTCTGTGTGTGTGTCTGTGTGTGTGAGTGTGTGTGTCTGTGTCTGTGTGTGAGTGTGTATCAGTGTAAGTGTGTTTGTGTGTGTGCCTGTGTTTGTCTGTGAGTGTGTGTCTCTGTGTTTGTGTGAGTGTGTGTCTCTGTGTGTGTGTGTCTGTGTGTGTGAGTGCGTGTGTCTGTGTGTGTCTGTGTGTTTCTGTGCGAGTGTGCGTGTCTGTGTCTGTGTGTGTCTGTGTCTGTGTGTGTCTGTGATTGTGTGTGTCTGTATTTGTGTGTGTGTCAGTGTAAATGTGTGTGTGTGTGTCTGTGTGTGTCTGTGAGTGTGTGTGTCTGAGTCTGTGTGTGTCAGTGTATGTGTGTGTGTGTGAGTTTGTGTGTCTGTTTGTGTGTGTCTGTGCGAGTGTGTGTCTGTGTCTGTTTGTGTGTGTGTCTGTGTGTGTCTGTGAGTGCGTGTGTCTGTGTGTGTGTCTGTGTGTGTGTGTGTCTGTGTGTGTGTGTGTCTGTGTGTGTCTGTGAATGTGTGTGTCTTTGTCTGTGTTTGTGTCTGTCTGTGTCTGTGTGTGTTTGTGAGTGTGTGTGTCTGTGTCTTTGGGTGTGTTTGTTTGTGTGTGAGTGTCTGTGTCTGTGTGTGTGTCTGTGTCTGTGTCTGTGTGTTTGCGTCTGTGTGTGATTGTGTATCAGTGTAAGTGTGTTTGTGTGTGTGCCTGTGTTTGTCTGTGAGTGTGTGTGTCTGTGTGTGTGTCTATTTGTGTGTTTGTCAGTGTAAGTGTGTCTGTGGGTGTGTGTGTGGGTGTCTGTGTGAGTGTGTTTGTCTGTGTGTGTGTGTCTGTGTGTGTGTGTGTGTGTGAATGTGTGTGTCTGTGTCTATGTGCTTGTGTCTGTGTGTGTGTGTCTGTGTGTGTGTGAGTGTGTGCATCTGTGTCTGAGTGTTTGTGTCTGTGTGTGAGTGTGTGTGACAGTGTGTGTGTCTCTGCATGTGTGAGTGTGAGAGTGTGTGTTTGTGTCTGTGTGTGTGTGTCTGTGTGTGTGTCTGTGTGAGTGAGTGTGTGTGTCTGTGTCTATGTGTTTGTGTCTGTGTGTGTGTGTCTGTGTAAGTGTGTGTGTGCGTTTGTGTGTGTCTGTGAGTGTGTGTTTCTGTGTGTGTGTGAGTGTGTGTGTGAGTGTGTGTCTGTGCATGTGTGTGTATGTGAGTGTGTGTGTCTGTGTGTGTGTGTGTCTGTGTGTGTGTGTGGCTGTGTCTATGTGTTTGTGGCTGAGAGTATGTGTGTCTGTGTCTTTGTCAGTGTAAGTGTGTGTGTGTCGGTGTGTGTGTGTGAGCGTGTGTTTCTGTGTCTGTGTGTGTGTCAGTGTAAGTGTGTGTATGTGTGTCTGTGTGTGTCTGTGAGCGTGTGTGTCTGTGTCTGTGTGTGTGTCTCTGTGTGTGTGTGAGTGTGTGTGTCTGTGTCTGTGTGTGTGTGAGTGTGTGTCTCTGTGTGTGTGTCTCTGTGTGTGTGTCTGTGTCTGTGTGTGTGTGTCTGTGTGAGTGTGTGTGTGAGTGTGTGTGTCTGTGTCTGTGTGTCAGTGTGTCTGTGTGTGTGTCTCTGTGTGTGTGTCAGTGTAAGTGTGTGTGTGTGTGTGAGAGTGTGTGTCTGTGTCTGTGTGTGTGAGTGTGTGTGTCTGTGTGTGTGTCACTGTGTGTGTGAGTGTGTGTGTCTGTGAGTGTGTGTTTCTGTGTGTGAGTGTGTGTCTGTGCATGTGTGTGTATGTGAGTGTTTGTGTCTGTGTGTGTTTGTGTCTGTGTGTGAGTGTGTATCAGTGTAAGTGTGTTTGTGTGTGTGCCTGTGTTTGTCTGTGAGTGTGTGTCTCTGTGTCTGTGTGAGTGTGTGTGTCTGTGTCTGTGTGTCTGTGTGTGTGTCTATTTGTGTGTGTGTCAGTGTATGTGTGTCTGTGGGTGTGTGTGTGTCTGTGTGAGTGTGTTTGTCTGTGTGTGTGTGTCTGTGTGTGTGTGTGAATGTGTGTGTCTGTGTCTATGTGCTTGTGTCTGTGTGTGTCTGTGTGTGTGTGAGTGTGTGCGTCTGTGTCTGAGTGTTTGTGTCTGTGTGTGAGTGTGTGTCAGTGTGTGTGTCTCTGCGTGTGTGAGTGTGAGAGTGTGTGTTTGTGTCTGTGTGTGTGTGTCTGTGTGTGTGTCTGTGTGAGTGAGTGTGTGTGTCTGTGTCTATGTGTTTGTGTCTGTGTGTGTGTGTCTGTATCTGTGTGTGTGTCTGTGTGTGTCTGTGAGTGTGTGTGTCTGAGTCTGTGTGTGTCAGTGTAAGTGTGTGTGTGAGTGTGTGTGTCTGTGTGTGTGTGTCTGTGCGAGTGTGTGTTTGTGTCTGTGTGTGTGTGTCTGTGTGTGTGTCTGTGTGAGTGAGTGTGTGTGTCTGTGAGTGTGTGTTTCTGTGCGAGTGTGCGTGTCTGTGTCTGTGTGTGTCTGTGTCTGTGTGTGTCTGTGAGTGTGTGTGTCTGTATTTGTGTGTGTGTCAGTGTAAATGTGTGTGTGTGTGTCTGTGTGTGTCTGTGAGTGTGTGTGTCTGAGACTGTGTGTGTCAGTGTATGTGTGTGTGTGTGAGTTTGTGTGTCTGTTTGTGTGTGTCTGTGCGAGTGTGTGTCTGTGTCTGTTTGTGTGTGTGTCTGTGTGTGTCTGTGAGTGCGTGTGTCTGTGTGTGTGTCTGTGTGTGTGTGTGTCTGTGTGTGTGTGTGTCTGTGTGTGTCTGTGAATGTGTGTGTCTTTGTCTGTGTTTGTGTCTGTCTGTGTCTGTGTGTGTTTGTGAGTGTGTGTGTCTGTGTCTGTGGGTGTGTTTGTTTGTGTGTGAGTGTCTGTGTCTGTGTGTGTGTCTGTGTCTGTGTCTGTGTGTTTGCGTCTGTGTGTGAGTGTGTATCAGTGTAAGTGTGTTTGTGTGTGTGCCTGTGTTTGTCTGTGAGTGTGTGTGTCTGTGTGTGTGTCTATTTGTGTGTTTGTCAGTGTAAGTGTGTCTGTGGGTGTGTGTGTGGGTGTCTGTGTGAGTGTGTTTGTCTGTGTGTGTGTGTCTGTGTGTGTGTGTGTGAATGTGTGTGTCTGTGTCTATGTGCTTGTGTCTGTGTGTGTGTGAGTGTGTGCATCTGTGTCTGAGTGTTTGTGTCTGTGTGTGAGTGTGTGTGACAGTGTGTGTGTCTCTGCATGTGTGAATGTGAGAGTGTGTGTTTGTGTCTGTGTGTGTGTGTCTGTGTGTGTGTCTGTGTGAGTGAGTGTGTGTGTCTGTGTCTATGTGTTTGTGTCTGTGTGTGTGTGTCTGTGTAAGTGTGTGTGTGCGTTTGTGTGTGTCTGTGAGTGTGTGTTTCTGTGTGTGTGTGAGTGTGTGTGTGAGTGTGTGTCTGTGCATGTGTGTGTATGTGAGTGTGTGTGTCTGTGTGTGTGTGTGTGTCTGTGTGTGTGTGTGGCTGTGTCTATGTGTTTGTGGCTGAGAGTATGTGTGTCTGTGTCTTTGTCAGTGTAAGTGTGTGTGTGTCGGTGTGTGTGTGTGAGCGTGTGTTTCTGTGTCTGTGTGCGTGTCAGTGTAAGTGTGTGTATGTGTGTCTGTGTGTGTCTGTGAGCGTGTGTGTCTGTGTCTGTGTGTGTGTGTCTCTGTGTGTGTGTGAGTGTGTGTGTCTGTGTCTGTGTGTGTGTGAGTGTGTGTCTCTGTGTGTGTGTCTCTGTGTGTGTGTCTGTGTCTGTGTGTGTGTGTCTGTGTGAGTGTGTGTGTCTGTGTCTGTGTGTCAGTGTGTCTGTGTGTGTGTCTCTGTGTGTGTGTCAGTGTAAGTGTGTGTGTGTGTGAGAGTGTGTGTCTGTGTCTGTGTGTGTGAGTGTGTGTGTCTGTGTGTGTGTCACTGTGTGTGTGAGTGTGTGTGTCTGTGAGTGTGAGTTTCTGTGTGTGAGTGTGTGTCTGTGCATGTGTGTATGTGAGTGTTTGTGTCTGTGTGTGTTTGTGTCTGTGTGTGAGTGTGTATCAGTGTAAGTGTGTTTGTGTGTGTGCCTGTGTTTGTCTGTGAGTGTGTGTCTCTGTGTCTGTGTGAGTGTGTGTGTCTGTGTCTGTGTGTCTGTGTGTGTGTCTATTTGTGTGTGTGTCAGTGTATGTGTGTCTGTGGGTGTGTGTGTGTGTCTGTGTGAGTGTGTTTGTCTGTGTGTGTGTGTCTGTGTGTGTGTGTGAATGTGTGTGTCTGTGTCTATGTGCTTGTGTCTGTTTGTGTGTCTGTGTGTGTGTGAGTGTGTGCGTCTGTGTCTGAGTGTTTGTGTCTGTGTGTGAGTGTGTGTGACAGTGTGTGTGTCTCTGCGTGTGTGAGTGTGAGAGTGTGTGTTTGTGTCTGTGTGTGTGTGTCTGTGTGTGTGTCTGTGTGAGTGAGTGTGTGTGTCTGTGTCTATGTGTTTGTGTCTGTGTGTGTGTGTCTGTATCTGTGTGTGTGTCTGTGTGTGTCTGTGAGTGTGTGTGTCTGTGTCTGTGTGTGTCAGTGTAAGTGTGTGTGTGAGTGTGTGTGTCTGTGTGTGTGTGTCTGTGCGAGTGTGTGTTTGTGTCTGTGTGTGTGTGTGTCTCTGTGTGTGTCTGTGTGAGTGAGTGTGTGTGTCTGTGTCTATGTGTTTGTGTCTGTGAGTGTGTGTTTCTGTGTGTGTGTGAGTGTGTGTGTGAGTGTGTGTCTGTGCATGTGTGTGTATGTGAGTGTGTGTGTCTGTGTGTGTGTGTGTCTGTGTGTGTGTGTGGCTGTGTCTATGTGTTTGTGGCTGTGCGTATGTGTGTCTGTGTCTTTGTCAGTGTAAGTGTGTGTGTGTCGGTGTGTGTGTGTGAGCGTGTGTTTCTGTGTCTGTGTGTGTGTCAGTGTAAGTGTGTGTATGTGTGTCTGTGTGTGTCTGTGAGCGTGTGTGTCTGTGTCTGTGTGTGTGTGTCTCTGTGTGTGTGTGAGTGTGTGTGTCTGTGTCTGTGGGTGTGTTTGTTTGTGTGTGAGTGTCTGTGTCTGTGTGTGTGTCTGTGTCTGTGTGTTTGCGTCTGTGTGTGAGTGTGTATCAGTGTTAGTGTGTTTGTGTGTGTGCCTGTGTTTGTCTGTGAGTGTGTGTGTCTGTGTGTGTGTCTATTTGTGTGTGTGTCAGTGTAAGTGTGTCTGTGGGTGTGTGTGTGTGTCTGTGTGAGTGTGTTTGTCTGTGTGTGTGTGTCTGTGTGTGTGTGTGTGAATGTGTGTGTCTGTGTCTATGTGCTTGTGTCTGTGTGTGTGTGTCTGTGTGTGTGTGAGTGTGTGCATCTGTGTCTGAGTGTTTGTGTCTGTGTGTGAGTGTGTGTGACAGTGTGTGTGTCTCTGCATGTGTGAGTGTGAGAGTGTGTGTTTGTGTCTGTGTGTGTGCTTCTGTGTGTGTGTCTGTGTGAGTGAGTGTGTGTGTCTGTGTCTATGTGTTTGTGTCTGTGTGTGTGTGTCTGTGTAAGTGTGTGTGTGCGTTTGTGTGTGTCTGTGAGTGTGTGTTTCTGTGTGTGTGTGAGTGTGTGTCTGTGCATGTGTGTGTATGTGAGTGTGTGTGTCTGTGTGTGTGTGTGTGTCTGTGTGTGTGTGTGGCTGTGTCTATGTGTTTGTGGCTGAGAGTATGTGTGTCTGTGTCTTTGTCAGTGTAAGTGTGTGTGTGTCGGTGTGTGTGTGTGAGCGTGTGTTTCTGTGTCTGTGTGTGTGTCAGTGTAAGTGTGTGTATGTGTGTCTGTGTGTGTCTGTGAGCGTGTGTGTCTGTGTCTGTGTGTGTGTGTCTCTGTGTGTGTGTGAGTGTGTGTGTCTGTGTCTGTGGGTGTGTTTGTTTGTGTGTGAGTGTCTGTGTCTATGTGTGTGTCTGTGTCTGTGTGTTTGCGTCTGTGTGTGAGTGTGTATCAGTGTTAGTGTGTTTGTGTGTGTGCCTGTGTTTGTCTGTGAGTGTGTGTGTCTGTGTGTGTGTCTATTTGTGTGTGTGTCAGTGTAAGTGTGTCTGTGGGTGTGTGTGTGTGTGTTTGTGAGTGTGTTTGTCTGTGTGTGTGTGTCTGTGTGTGTGTGTGTGAATGTGTGTGTCTGTGTCTATGTGCTTGTGTCTGTGTGTGTGTGTCTGTGTGTGTGTGAGTGTGTGCATCTGTGTCTGAGTGTTTGTGTCTGTGTGTGAGTGTGTGTGACAGTGTGTGTGTCTCTGCATGTGTGAGTGTGAGAGTGTGTGTTTGTGTCTGTGTGTGTGCGTCTGTGTGTGTGTCTGTGTGAGTGAGTGTGTGTGTCTGTGTCTATGTGTTTGTGTCTGTGTGTGTGTGTCTGTGTAAGTGTGTGTGTGCGTTTGTGTGTGTCTGTGAGTGTGTGTTTCTGTGTGTGTGTGAGTGTGTGTGTGAGTGTGTGTCTGTGCATGTCTGTGTATGTGAGTGTGTGTGTCTGTGTGTGTGTGTGTGTCTGTGTGTGTGTGTGGCTGTGTCTATGTGTTTGTGGCTGAGAGTATGTGTGTCTGTGTCTTTGTCAGTGTAAGTGTGTGTGTGTCGGTGTGTGTGTGTGAGCGTGTGTTTCTGTGTCTGTGTGTGTGTCAGTGTAAGTGTGTGTATGTGTGTCTGTGTGTGTCTGTGAGCGTGTGTGTCTGTGTCTGTGTGTGTGTGTCTCTGTGTGTGTGTGAGTGTGTGTGTCTGTGTCTGTGTGTGTGTGAGTGTGTGTCTCTGTGTGTGTGTCTCTGTGTGTGTGTCTGTGTCTGTGTGTGTGTGTCTGTGTGAGTGTGTGTGTGAGTGTGTGTGTCTGTGTCTGTGTGTCAGTGTGTCTGTGTGTGTGTGTCAGTGTAAGTGTGTGTGTGTGAGTGTGTGTGTCTGTGTCTGTGTGTGTGAGTGTGTGTGTCTGTGTGTGTGTCACTGTGTGTGTGAGTGTGTGTGTCTGTGAGTGTGTGTTTCAGTGTGTGAGTGTGTGTCTGTGCATGTGTGTGTATGTGAGTGTTTGTGTCTGTGTGTGTTTGTGTCTGTGTGTGAGTGTGTATCAGTGTAAGTGTGTTTGTGTGTGTGCCTGTGTTTGTCTGTGAGTGTGTGTCAGTGTAAGTGTGTGTGTGTGAGTGTGTGTGTCTGTGTCTGTGTGTGTGAGTGTGTGTGTCTGTGTGTGTGTCACTGTGTGTGTGAGTGTGTGTCTGTGAGTGTGTGTTTCTGTGTGTGAGTGTGTGTCTGTGTGTGTGTGTGAATGTGTGTGTCTGTGTCTATGTGCTTGTGTCTGTGTGTGTGTCTGTGTGTGAGTGTGTGTGACAGTGTGTGTGTCTCTGCGTGTGTGAGTGTGAGAGTGTGTGTTTGTGTCTGTGTGTGTGTGTGTCTGTGTGTGTCTGTGTGAGTGAGTGTGTGTGTCTGTGTCTATGTGTTTGTGTCTGTGTGTGTCTGTGTCTGTGTGTGTGTGTCTGTGTGTGTCTGTGAGTGTGTGTGTCTGAGTCTGTGTGTGTCAGTGTAAGTGTGTGTGTGAGTGTGTGTGTGTCTGTGTGTGTGTCTGTGCGAGTGTGTGTCTGTGTCTGTTTGTGTGTGTGTCTGTGTGTGTCTGTGAGTGTGTGTGTCTGTGTCTGTGTGTGTCTGTGTGTGTGTGTCTGTGTGTGTGTCTGTGAATGTGTGTGTCTTTGTCTGTGTTTGTGTCTGTCTGTGTCTGTTTGTGTGTGTTTGTGAGTGTGTGTGTCTGTGTCTGTGGGTGTGTTTGTGTGTCTGTGTGAGTGTGTGTGTCCGTGTCTGTATGTGTGTCTGTTTGTGTGTGAGTGTCTGTGTCTGTGTGTGTGTCTGTGTGTGTCTGTGTCTGTGTGTTTGTGTCTGTGTGTGAGTGTGTATCAGTGTAAGTGTGTTTGTGTGTGTGCCTGTGTTTGTCTGTGAGTGTGTGTCTCTGTGTGAGTGTGTTTGTCTGTGTGTGTGTGTCTGTGTGAATGTGTGTGTCTGTGTCTATGTGCTTGTGTCGGTGTGTGTGTGTCTGTGTGTGTGTGAGTGTGTGCGTCTGTGTCTGAGTGTTTGTGTCTGTGTGTGAGTGTGTGTGACAGTGTGTGTGTCTCTGCGTGTGTGAGTGTGAGAGTGTGTGTTTGTGTCTGTGTGTGTTTGTGTCTGTGTGTGTGTCTGTGTGAGTGAGTGTGTGTGTCTGTGTCTATGTGTTTGTGTCTGTGTGTGTGTGTCTGTGTAAGTGTGTGTGTGCGTTTGTGTGTGTCTGTGAGTGTGTGTTTCTGTGTGTGTGTGAGTGTGTGTGTGAGTGTGTGTCTGTGCATGTGTGTGTATGTGAGTGTGTGTGTCTGTGTGTGTGTGTGTCTGTGTGTGTGTGTGGCTGTGTCTATGTGTTTGTGGCTGTGAGTATGTGTGTCGGTGTCTTTGTCAGTGTAAGTGTGTGTGTGTCGGTGTGTGTGTGTGAGCGTGTGTTTCTGTGTCTGTGTGTGCATCAGTGTAAGTGTGTGTATGTGTGTCTGAGTGTGTCTGTGAGCGTGTGTGTCTGTGTCTGTGTGTGTGTGTCTCTGTGTGTGTGTGAGTGTGTGTGTCTGTGTCTGTGTGTGTGTGAGTGTGTGCCTGTGTCGGTGTGTCAGTGTGTCTGTCTGTGTGTCTCTGTGTGTGTGTCAGTGTAAGTGTGTTTGTGTGTGTGATTGTGTGTGTCTGTGTCTGTGTGTGTGAGTGTGTGTGTCTGTGTGTGTGTCTCTGTGTGTGTGAGTGTGTGTGTCTGTGAGTGTGTGTTTCTGTGTGTGAGTGTGTGTCTGTGCATGTGTGTGTATGTGAGTGTGTGTGTCTGTGTGTGTGTGTGGCTGTGTCTATGTGTTTGTGGCTGTGAGTATGTGTGTCTGTATCTTTGTCAGTGTAAGTGTGTGTGTTTGTCGGTGTGTGTGTGAGTGTGTCTGTGTGAGTGTGTGTTTGTGTCTGTGTGTGTGTCTGTGTGTGTGAGTGTGTGTGTCTGTGTGTTTGTGTTTGTGTGTGAGTCTGTGTCAGTGTAACTGTGTATGTGTGTGTGTCTGTGTCAGTGTGTGTGTCAGTGTAAGTGTGTGTGTGTCTGTGTGTGTCTGTGAGTGTGGGTGTCTGTGTCTGTGTGTGTGAGAGAGTGTGTTTCTGTGTCTGTGTGTGCGTGTCTGTGCGAGTGTGTGTGTCTGTGTCTGTGTGTGTGTCAGTGTAAGTGTGTGTGTGTCTGTGTGTATCTGTCAGTGTGTGTGTGTGTCTGTGTGTGTGAGTGTGTGTGTCTGTGTGTTTCTGTGTGAGTGTGCGTGTCTGTGTCTGTGTGTGTCTGTGAGTGTGTGTGTCTGTATTTGTGTGTGTGTGTCAGTGTAAATGTGTGTGTGTGTGTCTGTGTGTGTCTGTGAGTGTGTGTGTCTGAGTCTGTGTGTGTGTCAGTGGAAGTGTGTGTGTGTGAGTGTGTGTGTGTCTGTGTGTGTGTGTCTGTGCGAGTGTGTGTCTGTGTCTGTTTGTGTGTGTGTCTGTGTGTGTCTGTGAGTGTGTGTGTCTGTGTCTGTGTGTGTGTCTGTGTGTGTGTGTCTGTGTGTGTGTGTGTGTGTGTGTCTGTGAATGTGTGTGTCTTTGTCTGTGTTTGTGTCTGTCTGTGTCTGTTTGTGTGTGTTTGTGAGTGTGTGTGTCTGTGTCTGTGGGTGTGTTTGTGTGTCTGTGTGAGTGTGTGTGTCTGTGTCTGTATGTGTGTCTGTTTGTGTGTGAGTGTCTGTGTCTGTGTGTGTGTCTCTGCGTGTGTGAGTGTGAGAGTGTGTGTTTGTGTCTGTGTGTGTGTCTGTGTGTGTGTCTGTGTGTGTGTCTGTGTGAGTGTGTTTGTCTGTGTGTGTGTGTGAATGTGTGTGTCTGTGTCTATGTGCTTGTGTCTGTGTGTGTGTGAGTGTGTGCATCTGTGTCTGAGTGTTTGTGTCTGTGTGTGAGTGTGTGTGACAGTGTGTGTGTCTCTGCATGTGTGAATGTGAGAGTGTGTGTTTGTGTCTGTGTGTGTGTGTCTGTGTGTGTGTCTGTGTGAGTGAGTGTGTGTGTCTGTGTCTATGTGTTTGTGTCTGTGTGTGTGTGTCTGTGTAAGTGTGTGTGTGCGTTTGTGTGTGTCTGTGAGTGTGTGTTTCTGTGTGTGTGTGAGTGTGTGTGTGAGTGTGTGTCTGTGCATGTGTGTGTATGTGAGTGTGTGTGTCTGTGTGTGTGTGTGTGTCTGTGTGTGTGTGTGGCTGTGTCTATGTGTTTGTGGCTGAGAGTATGTGTGTCTGTGTCTTTGTCAGTGTAAGTGTGTGTGTGTCGGTGTGTGTGTGTGAGCGTGTGTTTCTGTGTCTGTGTGCGTGTCAGTGTAAGTGTGTGTATGTGTGTCTGTGTGTGTCTGTGAGCGTGTGTGTCTGTGTCTGTGTGTGTGTGTCTCTGTGTGTGTGTGAGTGTGTGTGTCTGTGTCTGTGTGTGTGTGAGTGTGTGTCTCTGTGTGTGTGTCTCTGTGTGTGTGTCTGTGTCTGTGTGTGTGTGTCTGTGTGAGTGTGTGTGTCTGTGTCTGTGTGTCAGTGTGTCTGTGTGTGTGTCTCTGTGTGTGTGTCAGTGTAAGTGTGTGTGTGTGTGTGAGAGTGTGTGTCTGTGTCTGTGTGTGTGAGTGTGTGTGTCTGTGTGTGTGTCACTGTGTGTGTGAGTGTGTGTGTCTGTGAGTGTGTGTTTCTGTGTGTGAGTGTGTGTCTGTGCATGTGTGTGTATGTGAGTGTTTGTGTCTGTGTGTGTTTGTGTCTGTGTGTGAGTGTGTATCAGTGTAAGTGTGTTTGTGTGTGTGCCTGTGTTTGTCTGTGAGTGTGTGTCTCTGTGTCTGTGTGAGTGTGTGTGTCTGTGTCTGTGTGTCTGTGTGTGTGTCTATTTGTGTGTGTGTCAGTGTATGTGTGTCTGTGGGTGTGTGTGTGTGTCTGTGTGAGTGTGTTTGTCTGTGTGTGTGTGTCTGTGTGTGTGTGTGAATGTGTGTGTCTGTGTCTATGTGCTTGTGTCTGTGTGTGTGTCTGTGTGTGTGTGAGTGTGTGCGTCTGTGTCTGAGTGTTTGTGTCTGTGTGTGAGTGTGTGTGACAGTGTGTGTGTCTCTGCGTGTGTGAGTGTGAGAGTGTGTGTTTGTGTCTGTGTGTGTGTGTCTGTGTGTGTGTCTGTGTGAGTGAGTGTGTGTGTCTGTGTCTATGTGTTTGTGTCTGTGTGTGTGTGTCTGTATCTGTGTGTGTGTCTGTGTGTGTCTGTGAGTGTGTGTGTCTGTGTCTGTGTGTGTCAGTGTAAGTGTGTGTGTGAGTGTGTGTGTCTGTGTGTGTGTGTCTGTGCGAGTGTGTGTTTGTGTCTGTGTGTGTGTGTGTCTCTGTGTGTGTCTGTGTGAGTGAGTGTGTGTGTCTGTGTCTATGTGTTTGTGTCTGTGAGTGTGTGTTTCTGTGTGTGTGTGAGTGTGTGTGTGAGTGTGTGTCTGTGCATGTGTGTGTATGTGAGTGTGTGTGTCTGTGTGTGTGTGTGTCTGTGTGTGTGTGTGGCTGTGTCTATGTGTTTGTGGCTGTGCGTATGTGTGTCTGTGTCTTTGTCAGTGTAAGTGTGTGTGTGTCGGTGTGTGTGTGTGAGCGTGTGTTTCTGTGTCTGTGTGTGTGTCAGTGTAAGTGTGTGTATGTGTGTCTGTGTGTGTCTGTGAGCGTGTGTGTCTGTGTCTGTGTGTGTGTGTCTCTGTGTGTGTGTGAGTGTGTGTGTCTGTGTCTGTGGGTGTGTTTGTTTGTGTGTGAGTGTCTGTGTCTGTGTGTGTGTCTGTGTCTGTGTGTTTGCGTCTGTGTGTGAGTGTGTATCAGTGTTAGTGTGTTTGTGTGTGTGCCTGTGTTTGTCTGTGAGTGTGTGTGTCTGTGTGTGTGTCTATTTGTGTGTGTGTCAGTGTAAGTGTGTCTGTGGGTGTGTGTGTGTGTCTGTGTGAGTGTGTTTGTCTGTGTGTGTGTGTCTGTGTGTGTGTGTGTGAATGTGTGTGTCTGTGTCTATGTGCTTGTGTCTGTGTGTGTGTGTCTGTGTGTGTGTGAGTGTGTGCATCTGTGTCTGAGTGTTTGTGTCTGTGTGTGAGTGTGTGTGACAGTGTGTGTGTCTCTGCATGTGTGAGTGTGAGAGTGTGTGTTTGTGTCTGTGTGTGTGCGTCTGTGTGTGTGTCTGTGTGAGTGAGTGTGTGTGTCTGTGTCTATGTGTTTGTGTCTGTGTGTGTGTGTCTGTGTAAGTGTGTGTGTGCGTTTGTGTGTGTCTGTGAGTGTGTGTTTCTGTGTGTGTGTGAGTGTGTGTGTGAGTGTGTGTCTGTGCATGTGTGTGTATGTGAGTGTGTGTGTCTGTGTGTGTGTGTGTGTCTGTGTGTGTGTGTGGCTGTGTCTATGTGTTTGTGGCTGAGAGTATGTGTGTCTGTGTCTTTGTCAGTGTAAGTGTGTGTGTGTCGGTGTGTGTGTGTGAGCGTGTGTTTCTGTGTCTGTGTGTGTGTCAGTGTAAGTGTGTGTATGTGTGTCTGTGTGTGTCTGTGAGCGTGTGTGTCTGTGTCTGTGTGTGTGTGTCTCTGTGTGTGTGTGAGTGTGTGTGTCTGTGTCTGTGGGTGTGTTTGTTTGTGTGTGAGTGTCTGTGTCTGTGTGTGTGTCTGTGTCTGTGTGTTTGCGTCTGTGTGTGAGTGTGTATCAGTGTTAGTGTGTTTGTGTGTGTGCCTGTGTTTGTCTGTGAGTGTGTGTGTCTGTGTGTGTGTCTATTTGTGTGTGTGTCAGTGTAAGTGTGTCTGTGGGTGTGTGTGTGTGTCTGTGTGAGTGTGTTTGTCTGTGTGTGTGTGTCTGTGTGTGTGTGTGTGAATGTGTGTGTCTGTGTCTATGTGCTTGTGTCTGTGTGTGTGTGTCTGTGTGTGTGTGAGTGTGTGCATCTGTGTCTGAGTGTTTGTGTCTGTGTGTGAGTGTGTGTGACAGTGTGTGTGTCTCTGCATGTGTGAGTGTGAGAGTGTGTGTTTGTGTCTGTGTGTGTGCGTCTGTGTGTGTGTCTGTGTGAGTGAGTGTGTGTGTCTGTGTCTATGTGTTTGTGTCTGTGTGTGTGTGTCTGTGTAAGTGTGTGTGTGCGTTTGTGTGTGTCTGTGAGTGTGTGTTTCTGTGTGTGTGTGAGTGTGTGTGTGAGTGTGTGTCTGTGCATGTCTGTGTATGTGAGTGTGTGTGTCTGTGTGTGTGTGTGTGTCTGTGTGTGTGTGTGGCTGTGTCTATGTGTTTGTGGCTGAGAGTATGTGTGTCTGTGTCTTTGTCAGTGTAAGTGTGTGTGTGTCGGTGTGTGTGTGTGAGCGTGTGTTTCTGTGTCTGTGTGTGTGTCAGTGTAAGTGTGTGTATGTGTGTCTGTGTGTGTCTGTGAGCGTGTGTGTCTGTGTCTGTGTGTGTGTGTCTCTGTGTGTGTGAGTGTGTGTGTCTGTGTCTGTGTGTGTGTGAGTGTGTGTCTCTGTGTGTGTGTCTCTGTGTGTGTGTCTGTGTCTGTGTGTGTGTGTCTGTGTGAGTGTGTGTGTGAGTGTGTGTGTCTGTGTCTGTGTGTCAGTGTGTCTGTGTGTGTGTGTCAGTGTAAGTGTGTGTGTGTGAGTGTGTGTGTCTGTGTCTGTGTGTGTGAGTGTGTGTGTCTGTGTGTGTGTCACTGTGTGTGTGAGTGTGTGTGTCTGTGAGTGTGTGTTTCTGTGTGTGAGTGTGTGTCTGTGCATGTGTGTGTATGTGAGTGTTTGTGTCTGTGTGTGTTTGTGTCTGTGTGTGAGTGTGTATCAGTGTAAGTGTGTTTGTGTGTGTGCCTGTGTTTGTCTGTGAGTGTGTGTCAGTGTAAGTGTGTGTGTGTGAGTGTGTGTGTCTGTGTCTGTGTGTGTGCGTGTGTGTGTCTGTGTGTGTGTCACTGTGTGTGTGAGTGTGTGTCTGTGAGTGTGTGTTTCTGTGTGTGAGTGTGTGTCTGTGTGTGTGTGTGAATGTGTGTGTCTGTGTCTATGTGCTTGTGTCTGTGTGTGTGTCTGTGTGTGTGTGTGAGTGTGTGCGTCTGTGTCTGAGTGTTTGTGTCTGTGTGTGAGTGTGTGTGACAGTGTGTGTGTCTCTGCGTGTGTGAGTGTGAGAGTGTGTGTTTGTGTCTGTGTGTGTGTGTGTCTGTGTGTGTCTGTGTGAGTGAGTGTGTGTGTCTGTGTCTATGTGTTTGTGTCTGTGTGTGTCTGTGTCTGTGTGTGTGTGTCTGTGTGTGTCTGTGAGTGTGTGTGTCTGAGTCTGTGTGTGTCAGTGTAAGTGTGTGTGTGAGTGTGTGTGTGTCTGTGTGTGTGTCTGTGCGAGTGTGTGTCTGTGTCTGTTTGTGTGTGTGTCTGTGTGTGTCTGTGAGTGTGTGTGTCTGTGTCTGTGTGTGTCTGTGTGTGTGTGTCTGTGTGTGTGTCTGTGAATGTGTGTGTCTTTGTCTGTGTTTGTGTCTGTCTGTGTCTGTTTGTGTGTGTTTGTGAGTGTGTGTGTCTGTGTCTGTGGGTGTGTTTGTGTGTCTGTGTGAGTGTGTGTGTCCGTGTCTGTATGTGTGTCTGTTTGTGTGTGAGTGTCTGTGTCTGTGTGTGTGTCTGTGTGTGTCTGTGTCTGTGTGTTTGTGTCTGTGTGTGAGTGTGTATCAGTGTAAGTGTGTTTGTGTGTGTGCCTGTGTTTGTCTGTGAGTGTGTGTCTCTGTGTGAGTGTGTTTGTCTGTGTGTGTGTGTCTGTGTGAATGTGTGTGTCTGTGTCTATGTGCTTGTGTCGGTGTGTGTGTGTCTGTGTGTGTGTGAGTGTGTGCGTCTGTGTCTGAGTGTTTGTGTCTGTGTGTGAGTGTGTGTGACAGTGTGTGTGTCTCTGCGTGTGTGAGTGTGAGAGTGTGTGTTTGTGTCTGTGTGTGTTTGTGTCTGTGTGTGTGTCTGTGTGAGTGAGTGTGTGTGTCTGTGTCTATGTGTTTGTGTCTGTGTGTGTGTGTCTGTGTAAGTGTGTGTGTGCGTTTGTGTGTGTCTGTGAGTGTGTGTTTCTGTGTGTGTGTGAGTGTGTGTGTGAGTGTGTGTCTGTGCATGTGTGTGTATGTGAGTGTGTGTGTCTGTGTGTGTGTGTGTGTCTGTGTGTGTGTGTGGCTGTGTCTATGTGTTTGTGGCTGTGAGTATGTGTGTCTGTGTCTTTGTCAGTGTAAGTGTGTGTGTGTCGGTGTGTGTGTGTGAGCGTGTGTTTCTGTGTCTGTGTGTGCGTCAGTGTAAGTGTGTGTATGTGTGTCTGAGTGTGTCTGTGAGCGTGTGTGTCTGTGTCTGTGTGTGTGTGTCTCTGTGTGTGTGTGAGTGTGTGTGTCTGTGTCTGTGTGTGTGTGAGTGTGTGCCTGTGTCGGTGTGTCAGTGTGTCTGTCTGTGTGTCTCTGTGAGTGTGTCAGTGTAAGTGTGTTTGTGTGTGTGATTGTGTGTGTCTGTGTCTGTGTGTGTGAGTGTGTGTGTCTGTGTGTGTGTCTCTGTGTGTGTGAGTGTGTGTGTCTGTGAGTGTGTGTTTCTGTGTGTGAGTGTGTGTCTGTGCATGTGTGTGTATGTGAGTGTGTGTGTCTGTGTGTGTGTGTGGCTGTGTCTATGTGTTTGTGGCTGTGAGTATGTGTGTCTGTATCTTTGTCAGTGTAAGTGTGTGTGTTTGTCGGTGTGTGTGTGAGTGTGTCTGTGTGAGTGTGTGTTTGTGTCTGTGTGTGTGTCTGTGTGTGTGAGTGTGTGTGTCTGTGTGTTTGTGTTTGTGTGTGAGTCTGTGTCAGTGTAACTGTGTATGTGTGTGTGTCTGTGTCAGTGTGTGTGTCAGTGTAAGTGTGTGTGTGTCTGTGTGTGTCTGTGAGTGTGGGTGTCTGTGTCTGTGTGTGTGAGAGAGTGTGTTTCTGTGTCTGTGTGTGCGTGTCTGTGCGAGTGTGTGTGTCTGTGTCTGTGTGTGTGTCAGTGTAAGTGTGTGTGTGTCTGTGTGTATCTGTCAGTGTGTGTGTGTGTCTGTGTGTGTGAGTGTGTGTGTCTGTGTGTTTCTGTGTGAGTGTGCGTGTCTGTGTCTGTGTGTGTCTGTGAGTGTGTGTGTCTGTATTTGTGTGTGTGTGTCAGTGTAAATGTGTGTGTGTGTGTCTGTGTGTGTCTGTGAGTGTGTGTGTCTGAGTCTGTGTGTGTGTCAGTGGAAGTGTGTGTGTGTGAGTGTGTGTGTGTCTGTGTGTGTGTGTCTGTGCGAGTGTGTGTCTGTGTCTGTTTGTGTGTGTGTCTGTGTGTGTCTGTGAGTGTGTGTGTCTGTGTCTGTGTGTGTGTCTGTGTGTGTGTGTCTGTGTGTGTGTGTGTGTGTGTGTCTGTGAATGTGTGTGTCTTTGTCTGTGTTTGTGTCTGTCTGTGTCTGTTTGTGTGTGTTTGTGAGTGTGTGTGTCTGTGTCTGTGGGTGTGTTTGTGTGTCTGTGTGAGTGTGTGTGTCTGTGTCTGTATGTGTGTCTGTTTGTGTGTGAGTGTCTGTGTCTGTGTGTGTGTCTCTGCGTGTGTGAGTGTGAGAGTGTGTGTTTGTGTCTGTGTGTGTGTCTGTGTGTGTGTCTGTGTGTGTGTCTGTGTGAGTGAGTGTGTGTGTCTGTGTCAATGTGTTTTTGTCTGTGTGTGTGTGTCTGTGTGTGTCTGTGAGTGTGTGTGTCTGAGTCTGTGTGTGTCAGTGTAAGTGTGTGTGTGAGTGTGTGTGTGTCTGTGTGTGTGTGTCTGTGCGAGTGTGTGTCTGTGTCTGTTTGTGTGTGTGTCTGTGTGTGTCTGTGAGTGTGTGTGTCTGTGTCTGTGTGTGTCTGTGTGTGTGTGTGTCTGTGTGTGTGTCTGTGAATGTGTGTGTCTTTGTCTGTGTTTGTGTCTGTCTGTGTCTGTTTGTGTGTGTTTGTGAGTGTGTGTGTCTGTGTCTGTGGGTGTGTTTGTGTGTCTGTGTGAGTGTGTGTGTCCGTGTCTGTATGTGTGTCTGTTTGTGTGTGAGTGTCTGTGTCTGTGTGTGTGTCTGTGTGTGTCTGTGTCTGTGTGTTTGTGTCTGTGTGTGAGTGTGTATCAGTGTAAGTGTGTTTGTGTGTGTGCCTGTGTTTGTCTGTGAGTGTGTGTCTCTGTGTGAGTGTGTTTGTCTGTGTGTGTGTGTCTGTGTGAATGTGTGTGTCTGTGTCTATGTGCTTGTGTCTGTGTGTGTGTGTCTGTGTGTGTGTGAGTGTGTGCGTCTGTGTCTGTTTGTGTGTGTTTGTGAGTGTGTGTGTCTGTGTCTGTGGGTGTGTTTGTGTGTCTGTGTGAGTGTGTGTGTCTGTGTCTGTATGTGTGTCTGTTTGTGTGTGTGTGTCTTTGTCTGTGTTTGTGTCTGTCTGTGTCTGTTTGTGTGTGTTTGTGAGTGTGTGTGTCTGTGTCTGTGGGTGTGTTTGTGTGTCTGTGTGAGTGTGTGTGTCTGTGTCTGTATGTGTGTCTGTTTGTGTGTGGGTGTCTGTGTCTGTGTGTGTGAGAGAGTGTGTTTCTGTGTCTGTGTGTGCGTGTCTGTGAGTGTGTGTCTCTGTGTGAGTGTGTTTGTCTGTGTGTGTGTGTCTGTGTGAATGTGTGTGTCTGTGTCTATGTGCTTGTGTCTGTGTGTGTGTGTCTGTGTGTGTGTGAGTGTGTCTGTCTGTGTCTGTTTGTGTGTGTTTGTGAGTGTGTGTGTCTGTGTCTGTGGGTGTGTTTGTGTGTCTGTGTGAGTGTGTGTGTCTGTGTCTGTATGTGTGTCTGTTTGTGTGTGTGTGTCTTTGTCTGTGTTTGTGTCTGTCTGTGTCTGTTTGTGTGTGTTTGTGAGTGTGTGTGTCTGTGTCTGTGGGTGTGTTTGTGTGTCTGTGTGAGTGTGTGTGTCTGTGTCTGTATGTGTGTCTGTTTGTGTGTGGGTGTCTGTGTCTGTGTGTGTGAGAGAGTGTGTTTCTGTGTCTGTGTGTGCGTGTCTGTGCGAGTGTGTGTGTCTGTGTCTGTGTGTGTGTCAGTGTAAGTGTGTGTGTGTCTGTGTGTATCTGTCAGTGTGTGTGTGTGTCTGTGTGTGTGAGTGTGTGTGTCTGTGTGTTTCTGTGTGAGTGTGCGTGTCTGTGTCTGTGTGTGTCTGTGAGTGTGTGTGTCTGTATTTGTGTGTGTGTGTCAGTGTAAATGTGTGTGTGTGTGTCTGTGTGTGTCTGTGAGTGTGTGTGTCTGAGTCTGTGTGTGTGTCAGTGGAAGTGTGTGTGTGTGAGTGTGTGTGTGTCTGTGTGTGTGTGTCTGTGCGAGTGTGTGTCTGTGTCTGTTTGTGTGTGTGTCTGTGAGTGTGTGTGTCTGTGTCTGTGTGTGTGTCTGTGTGTGTGTGTCTGTGTGTGTGTGTGTGTGTGTGTCTGTGAATGTGTGTGTCTTTGTCTGTGTTTGTGTCTGTCTGTGTCTGTTTGTGTGTGTTTGTGAGTGTGTGTGTCTGTGTCTGTGGGTGTGTTTGTGTGTCTGTGTGAGTGTGTGTGTCTGTGTCTGTATGTGTGTCTGTTTGTGTGTGAGTGTGTGTCTGTGTGTGTGTCTCTGCGTGTGTGAGTGTGAGAGTGTGTGTTTGTGTCTGTGTGTGTGTCTGTGTGTGTGTCTGTGTGTGTGTCTGTGTGAGTGAGTGTGTGTGTCTGTGTCTATGTGTTTGTGTCTGTGTGTGTGTCTGTGTCTGTGTGTGTGTGTCTGTGTGTGTCTGTGAGTGTGTGTGTCTGAGTCTGTGTGTGTCAGTGTAAGTGTGTGTGTGAGTGTGTGTGTGTCTGTGTGTGTGTGTCTGTGCGAGTGTGTGTCTGTGTCTGTTTGTGTGTGTGTCTGTGTGTGTCTGTGAGTGTGTGTGTCTGTGTCTGTGTGTGTCTGTGTGTGTGTGTGTCTGTGTGTGTGTCTGTGAATGTGTGTGTCTTTGTCTGTGTTTGTGTCTGTCTGTGTCTGTTTGTGTGTGTTTGTGAGTGTGTGTGTCTGTGTCTGTGGGTGTGTTTGTGTGTCTGTGTGAGTGTGTGTGTCCGTGTCTGTATGTGTGTCTGTTTGTGTGTGAGTGTCTGTGTCTGTGTGTGTGTCTGTGTGTGTCTGTGTCTGTGTGTTTGTGTCTGTGTGTGAGTGTGTATCAGTGTAAGTGTGTTTGTGTGTGTGCCTGTGTTTGTCTGTGAGTGTGTGTCTCTGTGTGAGTGTGTTTGTCTGTGTGTGTGTGTCTGTGTGAATGTGTGTGTCTGTGTCTATGTGCTTGTGTCTGTGTGTGTGTGTCTGTGTGTGTGTGAGTGTGTGCGTCTGTGTCTGAGTGTTTGTGTCTGTGTGTGAGTGTGTGTGACAGTGTGTGTGTCTCTGCGTGTGTGAGTGTGAGAGTGTGTGTTTGTGTCTGTGTGTGTGTGTGTCTGTGTGTGTGTCTGTGTGAGTGAGTGTGTGTGTCTGTGTCTATGTGTTTGTGTCTGTGTGTGTGTGTCTGTGTAAGTGTGTGTGTGCGTTTGTGTGTGTTTGTGAGTGTGTGTTTCTGTGTGTGTGTGAGTGTGTGTGTGAGTGTGTGTCTGTGCATGTGTGTGTATGTGAGTGTGTGTGTCTGTGTGTGTGTGTGTCTGTGTGTGTGTGTGGCTGTGTCTATGTGTTTGTGGCTGTGAGTATGTGTGTCTGTGTCTTTGTCAGTGTAAGTGTGTGTGTCGGTGTGTGTGTGTGAGCGTGTGTTTCTGTGTCTGTGTGTGCGTCAGTGTAAGTGTGTGTATGTGTGTCTGTGTGTGTCTGTGAGCGTGTGTGTCTGTGTCTGTGTGTGTGTGTCTCTGTGTGTGTGTGAGTGTGTGTGTCTGTGTCTGTGTGTGTGTGAGTGTGTGTCTGTGTCGGTGTGTCAGTGTGTCTGTCTGTGTGTCTCTGTGTGTGTGTCAGTGTAAGTGTGTTTGTGTGTGTGATTGTGTGTGTCTGTGTCTGTGTGTGTGAGTGTGTGTGTCTGTGTGTGTGTCTCTGTGTGTGTGTCTGTGAGTGTGTGTTTCTGTGTGTGAGTGTGTGTCTGTGCATGTGTGTGTATGTGAGTGTGTGTGTCTGTGTTTGTGTGTGGCTGTGTCTATGTGTTTGTGGCTGTGAGTATGTGTGTCTGTGTCTTTGTCAGTGTAAGTGTGTGTGTTTGTCGGTGTGTGTGTGTGAGAGTGTCTGTATGAGTGTGTGTTTGTGTCTGTGTGTGTGTCTGTGTGTGTGAGTGTGTGTGTCTGTGTGTTTCTGTGTGAGTGTGCGTGTCTGTGTCTGTGTGTGTCTGTGAGTGTGTGTGTCTGTATTTGTGTGTGTGTGTCAGTGTAAATGTGTGTGTGTGTGTCTGTGTGTGTCTGTGAGTGTGTGTGTCTGAGTCTGTGTGTGTGTCAGTGTAAGTGTGTGTGTGTGAGTGTGTGTGTGTCTGTGTGTGTGTGTCTGTGCGAGTGTGTGTCTGTGTCTGTTTGTGTGTGTGTCTGTGTGTGTCTGTGAGTGTGTGTGTCTGTGTCTGTGTGTGTGTCTGTGTGTGTGTGTGTGTGTGTGTGTCTGTGAATGTGTGTGTCTTTGTCTGTGTTTGTGTCTGTCTGTGTCTGTTTGTGTGTGTTTGTGAGTGTGTGTGTCTGTGTCTGTGGGTGTGTTTGTGTGTCTGTGTGAGTGTGTGTGTCTGTGTCTGTATGTGTGTCTGTTTGTGTGTGAGTGTCTGTGTCTGTGTGTGTGTCTGTGTGTGTGTGAGTGTGTGTGTCTGTGTCTGTGTGTTTGTGTCTGTGTGTGAGTGTGTATCTGTGTAAGTGTGTTTGTGTGTGTGCCTGTGTTTGTCTGTGAGTGTGTGTCTCTGTGTCTGTGTGAGTGTGTGTGTCTGTGTCTGTGTGTCTGTGTGTGTGTCTATTTGTGTGTGTGTCAGTGTAACTGTGTCTGTGGGTGTGTGTGTGTGTCTGTGTGAGTGTGTTTGTCTGTGTGTGAGTGTCTGTCTGTGTGTGTGAATGTGTGTGTCTGTGTCTATGTGCTTGTGTCTGTGTGTGTGTCTGTGTGTGTGTGAGTGTGTGCGTCTGTGTCTGAGTGTTTGTGTCTGTGTGTGAGTGTGTGTGACAATGTGTGTGTCTCTGCGTGTGTGTGTGTGAGAGTGTGTTTGTCTGTGTGTGAGTGTCTGTGTGTGTGAGTGTGTGTGTCTGTGTGTGTCTGTGTGTTTCTGTGCGAGTGTGCGTTTCTGTGTCTGTGTGTGTCTGTGAGTGTGTGTGTCTGTATTTGTGTGTGTGTGTCAGTGCAAATGTGTGTGTGTGTCTGTGTGTGTCTGTGAGTGTGTGTGTCTGAGTCTGTGTGTGTGTCAGTGTAAGTGTGTGTGTGTGAGTTTGTGTGTGTCTGTGTGTGTGTGTCTGTGCGAGTGTGTGTCTGTGTCTGTTTGTGTGTGTGTCTGTGTGTGTCTGTGAGTGTGTGTGTCTGTGTCTGTGTGTGTGTCTGTGTCTGTGCGTGTGTGTGTCTGTGTGTGTGTGTGTGTGTGTCTGTGAATGTGTGTGTCTTTGTCTGTGTTTGTGTCTGTCTGTGTCTGTTTGTGTGTGTTTGTGAGTGTGTGTGTCTGTGTCTGTGGGTGTGTTTGTGTGTCTGTGTCTGTATGTGTGTCTGTTTGTGTGTGAGTGTCTGTGTCTGTGTGTGTGTCTGTGTGTGTGTCTGTGTCTGTGTGTTTGTGTCTGTGTGTGAGTGTGTATCAGTGTAAGTGTGTTTGTGTGTGCCTGTGTTTGTCTGTGAGTGTGTGTCTCTGTGTCTGTGTGTCTGTGTGTGTGTCTATTTGTGTGTGTGTCAGTGTAAGTGTGTCTGTGGGTGTGTGTGTGTCTGTGTGAGTGTGTTTGTCTGTGTGTGTGTGTCTGTGTGTGTGTGTGAATGTGTGTGTCTGTGTCTATGTGCTTGTGTCTGTGTGTGTGTGTCTGTGTGTGTGTGAGTGTGTGGGTCAGTGTCTGTGTGTTTGTGTCTGTGTGTGAGTGTGTGCGTCTGTGTCTGTGTGTTTGTGTCTGTGTGTGAGTGTGTGTGATAGTGTGTGTGTCTCTGCGTGTGTGAGTGTGAGAGTGTGTTTGTGTCTGTGTGTGTGTGTCTGTGTGTGTGTCTGTGTGAGTGAGTGTGTGTGTCTGTGTCTATGTGTGTGTGTGTGTGTGTCTGTGAATGTGTGTGTCTTTGTCTGTGTTTGAGTCTGTCTGTGTCTGTTTGTGTGTGTTTGTCAGTGTGTGTGTCTGTGTCTGTGGGTGTGTTTGTGTGTCTGTGTCTGTATGTGTGTCTGTTTGTGTGTGAGTGTCTGTGTGTGTGTCTGTGTGTGTGTCTGTGTCTGTGTGTTTGTGTCTGTGTGTGAGTGTGTATCAGTGTAAGTGTGTTTGTGTGTGCCTGTGTTTGTCTGTGAGTGTGTGTCTCTGTGTCTGTGTGTCTGTGTGTGTGTCTATTTGTGTGTGTGTCTGTGGGTGTGTGTGTGTCTGTGGGTGTGTGTGTGTCTGTGTGAGTGTGTTTGTCTGTGTGTGTGTGTCTGTGTGTGTGTGTGAATGTGTGTGTCTGTGTCTATGTGCTTGTGTCTGTGTGTGTGTGTCTGTGTGTGTGTGAGTGTGTGCGTCTGTGTCTGTGTGTTTGTGTCTGTGTGTGAGTGTGTGCGTCTGTGTCTGTGTGTTTGTGTCTGTGTGTGAGTGTGTGTGATAGTGTGTGTGTCTCTGCGTGTGTGAGTGTGAGTGTGTGTTTGTGTCTGTGTGTGTGTGTCTGTGTGTGTGTCTGTGTGAGTGAGTGTGTGTGTCTGTGTCTATGTGTTTGTGTCTGTGTGTGTGTGTCTGTGTAAGTGTGTGTGTGCGTTTGTGTGTGTCTGTGAGTGTGTGTTTCTGTGTGTGTGTGAGTGTGTGTGTGAGTGTGTGTCTGTGCATGTGTGTGTATGTGAGTGTGTGTGTCTGTGTGTGTGTGGCTGTGTCTATGTGTTTGTGGCTGTGAGTATGTGTGTCTGTGTCTTTGTCAGTGTAAGTGTGTGTGTTTGTCGGTGTGTGTGTGTGAGTGTGTGTGCTGTGTCTGTGTGTGTGTGTCTGTGTGAGTGTGTGTGTGTCTGTGTCTGTGTCTGTGTGTGTGTTTCTGTGTTTGTCTGTGAGTGTGTGTGTCTGTGTCTGTGTGTGTGTCTGTTTGTGTGTGAGTGTCTGTGTCTGTGTGTGTGTCTGTGTGTGTCTGTGTCTGTGTGTTTGTGTCTGTGTGTGAGTGTGTATCAGTGTAAGTGTGTTTGTGTGTGTGCCTGTGTTTGTCTGTGAGTGTGTGTCTCTGTGTGAGTGTGTTTGTCTGTGTGTGTGTGTCTGTGTGAATGTGTGTGTCTGTGTCTATGTGCTTGTGTCTGTGTGTGTGTGTCTGTGTGTGTGTGAGTGTGTGCGTCTGTGTCTGTTTGTGTGTGTTTGTGAGTGTGTGTGTCTGTGTCTGTGGGTGTGTTTGTGTGTCTGTGTGAGTGTGTGTGTCTGTGTCTGTATGTGTGTCTGTTTGTGTGTGTGTGTCTTTGTCTGTGTTTGTGTCTGTCTGTGTCTGTTTGTGTGTGTTTGTGAGTGTGTGTGTCTGTGTCTGTGGGTGTGTTTGTGTGTCTGTGTGAGTGTGTGTGTCTGTGTCTGTATGTGTGTCTGTTTGTGTGTGGGTGTCTGTGTCTGTGTGTGTGAGAGAGTGTGTTTCTGTGTCTGTGTGTGCGTGTCTGTGAGTGTGTGTCTCTGTGTGAGTGTGTTTGTCTGTGTGTGTGTGTCTGTGTGAATGTGTGTGTCTGTGTCTATGTGCTTGTGTCTGTGTGTGTGTGTCTGTGTGTGTGTGAGTGTGTCTGTCTGTGTCTGTTTGTGTGTGTTTGTGAGTGTGTGTGTCTGTGTCTGTGGGTGTGTTTGTGTGTCTGTGTGAGTGTGTGTGTCTGTGTCTGTATGTGTGTCTGTTTGTGTGTGTGTGTCTTTGTCTGTGTTTGTGTCTGTCTGTGTCTGTTTGTGTGTGTTTGTGAGTGTGTGTGTCTGTGTCTGTGGGTGTGTTTGTGTGTCTGTGTGAGTGTGTGTGTCTGTGTCTGTATGTGTGTCTGTTTGTGTGTGGGTGTCTGTGTCTGTGTGTGTGAGAGAGTGTGTTTCTGTGTCTGTGTGTGCGTGTCTGTGCGAGTGTGTGTGTCTGTGTCTGTGTGTGTGTCAGTGTAAGTGTGTGTGTGTCTGTGTGTATCTGTCAGTGTGTGTGTGTGTCTGTGTGTGTGAGTGTGTGTGTCTGTGTGTTTCTGTGTGAGTGTGCGTGTCTGTGTCTGTGTGTGTCTGTGAGTGTGTGTGTCTGTATTTGTGTGTGTGTGTCAGTGTAAATGTGTGTGTGTGTGTCTGTGTGTGTCTGTGAGTGTGTGTGTCTGAGTCTGTGTGTGTGTCAGTGGAAGTGTGTGTGTGTGAGTGTGTGTGTGTCTGTGTGTGTGTGTCTGTGCGAGTGTGTGTCTGTGTCTGTTTGTGTGTGTGTCTGTGAGTGTGTGTGTCTGTGTCTGTGTGTGTGTCTGTGTGTGTGTGTCTGTGTGTGTGTGTGTGTGTGTGTCTGTGAATGTGTGTGTCTTTGTCTGTGTTTGTGTCTGTCTGTGTCTGTTTGTGTGTGTTTGTGAGTGTGTGTGTCTGTGTCTGTGGGTGTGTTTGTGTGTCTGTGTGAGTGTGTGTGTCTGTGTCTGTATGTGTGTCTGTTTGTGTGTGAGTGTGTGTCTGTGTGTGTGTCTCTGCGTGTGTGAGTGTGAGAGTGTGTGTTTGTGTCTGTGTGTGTGTCTGTGTGTGTGTCTGTGTGTGTGTCTGTGTGAGTGAGTGTGTGTGTCTGTGTCTATGTGTTTGTGTCTGTGTGTGTGTCTGTGTCTGTGTGTGTGTGTCTGTGTGTGTCTGTGAGTGTGTGTGTCTGAGTCTGTGTGTGTCAGTGTAAGTGTGTGTGTGAGTGTGTGTGTGTCTGTGTGTGTGTGTCTGTGCGAGTGTGTGTCTGTGTCTGTTTGTGTGTGTGTCTGTGTGTGTCTGTGAGTGTGTGTGTCTGTGTCTGTGTGTGTCTGTGTGTGTGTGTGTCTGTGTGTGTGTCTGTGAATGTGTGTGTCTTTGTCTGTGTTTGTGTCTGTCTGTGTCTGTTTGTGTGTGTTTGTGAGTGTGTGTGTCTGTGTCTGTGGGTGTGTTTGTGTGTCTGTGTGAGTGTGTGTGTCCGTGTCTGTATGTGTGTCTGTTTGTGTGTGAGTGTCTGTGTCTGTGTGTGTGTCTGTGTGTGTCTGTGTCTGTGTGTTTGTGTCTGTGTGTGAGTGTGTATCAGTGTAAGTGTGTTTGTGTGTGTGCCTGTGTTTGTCTGTGAGTGTGTGTCTCTGTGTGAGTGTGTTTGTCTGTGTGTGTGTGTCTGTGTGAATGTGTGTGTCTGTGTCTATGTGCTTGTGTCTGTGTGTGTGTGTCTGTGTGTGTGTGAGTGTGTGCGTCTGTGTCTGAGTGTTTGTGTCTGTGTGTGAGTGTGTGTGACAGTGTGTGTGTCTCTGCGTGTGTGAGTGTGAGAGTGTGTGTTTGTGTCTGTGTGTGTGTGTGTCTGTGTGTGTGTCTGTGTGAGTGAGTGTGTGTGTCTGTGTCTATGTGTTTGTGTCTGTGTGTGTGTGTCTGTGTAAGTGTGTGTGTGCGTTTGTGTGTGTTTGTGAGTGTGTGTTTCTGTGTGTGTGTGAGTGTGTGTGTGAGTGTGTGTCTGTGCATGTGTGTGTATGTGAGTGTGTGTGTCTGTGTGTGTGTGTGTCTGTGTGTGTGTGTGGCTGTGTCTATGTGTTTGTGGCTGTGAGTATGTGTGTCTGTGTCTTTGTCAGTGTAAGTGTGTGTGTCGGTGTGTGTGTGTGAGCGTGTGTTTCTGTGTCTGTGTGTGCGTCAGTGTAAGTGTGTGTATGTGTGTCTGTGTGTGTCTGTGAGCGTGTGTGTCTGTGTCTGTGTGTGTGTGTCTCTGTGTGTGTGTGAGTGTGTGTGTCTGTGTCTGTGTGTGTGTGAGTGTGTGTCTGTGTCGGTGTGTCAGTGTGTCTGTCTGTGTGTCTCTGTGTGTGTGTCAGTGTAAGTGTGTTTGTGTGTGTGATTGTGTGTGTCTGTGTCTGTGTGTGTGAGTGTGTGTGTCTGTGTGTGTGTCTCTGTGTGTGTGTCTGTGAGTGTGTGTTTCTGTGTGTGAGTGTGTGTCTGTGCATGTGTGTGTATGTGAGTGTGTGTGTCTGTGTTTGTGTGTGGCTGTGTCTATGTGTTTGTGGCTGTGAGTATGTGTGTCTGTGTCTTTGTCAGTGTAAGTGTGTGTGTTTGTCGGTGTGTGTGTGTGAGAGTGTCTGTATGAGTGTGTGTTTGTGTCTGTGTGTGTGTCTGTGTGTGTGAGTGTGTGTGTCTGTGTGTTTCTGTGTGAGTGTGCGTGTCTGTGTCTGTGTGTGTCTGTGAGTGTGTGTGTCTGTATTTGTGTGTGTGTGTCAGTGTAAATGTGTGTGTGTGTGTCTGTGTGTGTCTGTGAGTGTGTGTGTCTGAGTCTGTGTGTGTGTCAGTGTAAGTGTGTGTGTGTGAGTGTGTGTGTGTCTGTGTGTGTGTGTCTGTGCGAGTGTGTGTCTGTGTCTGTTTGTGTGTGTGTCTGTGTGTGTCTGTGAGTGTGTGTGTCTGTGTCTGTGTGTGTGTCTGTGTGTGTGTGTGTGTGTGTGTGTCTGTGAATGTGTGTGTCTTTGTCTGTGTTTGTGTCTGTCTGTGTCTGTTTGTGTGTGTTTGTGAGTGTGTGTGTCTGTGTCTGTGGGTGTGTTTGTGTGTCTGTGTGAGTGTGTGTGTCTGTGTCTGTATGTGTGTCTGTTTGTGTGTGAGTGTCTGTGTCTGTGTGTGTGTCTGTGTGTGTGTGAGTGTGTGTGTCTGTGTCTGTGTGTTTGTGTCTGTGTGTGAGTGTGTATCTGTGTAAGTGTGTTTGTGTGTGTGCCTGTGTTTGTCTGTGAGTGTGTGTCTCTGTGTCTGTGTGAGTGTGTGTGTCTGTGTCTGTGTGTCTGTGTGTGTGTCTATTTGTGTGTGTGTCAGTGTAACTGTGTCTGTGGGTGTGTGTGTGTGTCTGTGTGAGTGTGTTTGTCTGTGTGTGAGTGTCTGTCTGTGTGTGTGAATGTGTGTGTCTGTGTCTATGTGCTTGTGTCTGTGTGTGTGTCTGTGTGTGTGTGAGTGTGTGCGTCTGTGTCTGAGTGTTTGTGTCTGTGTGTGAGTGTGTGTGACAATGTGTGTGTCTCTGCGTGTGTGTGTGTGAGAGTGTGTTTGTCTGTGTGTGAGTGTCTGTGTGTGTGAGTGTGTGTGTCTGTGTGTGTCTGTGTGTTTCTGTGCGAGTGTGCGTTTCTGTGTCTGTGTGTGTCTGTGAGTGTGTGTGTCTGTATTTGTGTGTGTGTGTCAGTGCAAATGTGTGTGTGTGTCTGTGTGTGTCTGTGAGTGTGTGTGTCTGAGTCTGTGTGTGTGTCAGTGTAAGTGTGTGTGTGTGAGTTTGTGTGTGTCTGTGTGTGTGTGTCTGTGCGAGTGTGTGTCTGTGTCTGTTTGTGTGTGTGTCTGTGTGTGTCTGTGAGTGTGTGTGTCTGTGTCTGTGTGTGTGTCTGTGTCTGTGCGTGTGTGTGTCTGTGTGTGTGTGTGTGTGTGTCTGTGAATGTGTGTGTCTTTGTCTGTGTTTGTGTCTGTCTGTGTCTGTTTGTGTGTGTTTGTGAGTGTGTGTGTCTGTGTCTGTGGGTGTGTTTGTGTGTCTGTGTCTGTATGTGTGTCTGTTTGTGTGTGAGTGTCTGTGTCTGTGTGTGTGTCTGTGTGTGTGTCTGTGTCTGTGTGTTTGTGTCTGTGTGTGAGTGTGTATCAGTGTAAGTGTGTTTGTGTGTGCCTGTGTTTGTCTGTGAGTGTGTGTCTCTGTGTCTGTGTGTCTGTGTGTGTGTCTATTTGTGTGTGTGTCAGTGTAAGTGTGTCTGTGGGTGTGTGTGTGTCTGTGTGAGTGTGTTTGTCTGTGTGTGTGTGTCTGTGTGTGTGTGTGAATGTGTGTGTCTGTGTCTATGTGCTTGTGTCTGTGTGTGTGTGTCTGTGTGTGTGTGAGTGTGTGGGTCAGTGTCTGTGTGTTTGTGTCTGTGTGTGAGTGTGTGCGTCTGTGTCTGTGTGTTTGTGTCTGTGTGTGAGTGTGTGTGATAGTGTGTGTGTCTCTGCGTGTGTGAGTGTGAGAGTGTGTTTGTGTCTGTGTGTGTGTGTCTGTGTGTGTGTCTGTGTGAGTGAGTGTGTGTGTCTGTGTCTATGTGTGTGTGTGTGTGTGTCTGTGAATGTGTGTGTCTTTGTCTGTGTTTGAGTCTGTCTGTGTCTGTTTGTGTGTGTTTGTCAGTGTGTGTGTCTGTGTCTGTGGGTGTGTTTGTGTGTCTGTGTCTGTATGTGTGTCTGTTTGTGTGTGAGTGTCTGTGTGTGTGTCTGTGTGTGTGTCTGTGTCTGTGTGTTTGTGTCTGTGTGTGAGTGTGTATCAGTGTAAGTGTGTTTGTGTGTGCCTGTGTTTGTCTGTGAGTGTGTGTCTCTGTGTCTGTGTGTCTGTGTGTGTGTCTATTTGTGTGTGTGTCTGTGGGTGTGTGTGTGTCTGTGGGTGTGTGTGTGTCTGTGTGAGTGTGTTTGTCTGTGTGTGTGTGTCTGTGTGTGTGTGTGAATGTGTGTGTCTGTGTCTATGTGCTTGTGTCTGTGTGTGTGTGTCTGTGTGTGTGTGAGTGTGTGCGTCTGTGTCTGTGTGTTTGTGTCTGTGTGTGAGTGTGTGCGTCTGTGTCTGTGTGTTTGTGTCTGTGTGTGAGTGTGTGTGATAGTGTGTGTGTCTCTGCGTGTGTGAGTGTGAGTGTGTGTTTGTGTCTGTGTGTGTGTGTCTGTGTGTGTGTCTGTGTGAGTGAGTGTGTGTGTCTGTGTCTATGTGTTTGTGTCTGTGTGTGTGTGTCTGTGTAAGTGTGTGTGTGCGTTTGTGTGTGTCTGTGAGTGTGTGTTTCTGTGTGTGTGTGAGTGTGTGTGTGAGTGTGTGTCTGTGCATGTGTGTGTATGTGAGTGTGTGTGTCTGTGTGTGTGTGGCTGTGTCTATGTGTTTGTGGCTGTGAGTATGTGTGTCTGTGTCTTTGTCAGTGTAAGTGTGTGTGTTTGTCGGTGTGTGTGTGTGAGTGTGTGTGCTGTGTCTGTGTGTGTGTGTCTGTGTGAGTGTGTGTGTGTCTGTGTCTGTGTCTGTGTGTGTGTTTCTGTGTTTGTCTGTGAGTGTGTGTGTCTGTGTCTGTGTGTGTGTCTCTGTGTGTGAGTGTGTGTCTCTGTTTGTGTGTCTGTGTGTGTCTGTGAATGTGTGTGTCTGTGTTTGTGTGTTTTTGTGTCTGTGTCTGTGTGTTTGTGAGTGTGTGTGTCTGTGTCTGTGGGTGTGTGTGTGCCTGTGTGAGTGTGTGTGTGTGTGTCTGTGTGTTTGTGTCCGAGTGTGTGTGTGAGTCTGTGTCAGTGTGCCTGTGCCTGTGTGTGTGTGTCTGTGTGTGTCTGTGAGTGTGTGTTTCTGTGTCTGTGTGTGTGTCAGTGTAAGTGTGTGTATGTGTGTCTGTGTGTATCTGTGAGTGTGTGTGTCTGTGTCTGTGTGTGTGAGTGTGTGTGTGTCTGTGTCTGTGTGTGTGTGAGTGTGTGTCTCTGTGTGTGTGTGTCTGTGTCTGTGTGTGTGTCTCTGTGTGTGTGTGAGTGTGTGTCTCTGTGTGTGTGTGTCTCTGTGTGTGTGTGTCTGTGTGTGTGTGTGAGTGTGTGTGTCTGTGTCTGTGTGTGTGAGTGTGTGTGTCTGTGTGTGTGTCTCTGTGTGTGTGAGTGTGTGTGTCTGTGTGTGTGTGTGAGTGGGTGTGTCTGTGTGTGTGTGTGTGAGTCTGTGTGTCTAAGTCTGTGTGTTTGTCTGCGTGAGTGTGCGTGTCTGTGTGTGTGTCTATATGTGTGTGTCAGTGTAAGTGTGTGGGTGTGTGTGTCTGTGTGTGTGTGTCTGTGTGTGTCTGTGAATGTGTGTGTCTGTGTGTTTGTGTCTTTGTGTGTGTCAGTGTAAGTGGGTGTGTGTCTGTGAGTGTGTGTGTCTGTCTCTGTGTGAGTATCAGTGCAAATGTGTGTGTGTATCTGTGTGTGTGTGTGTGTGTCTGTCTGAGTGAGTTTGTCTGTGTCTGTGTGTCTGTGTGTCTGTGTGTGTGTCAGTGTAAGTGTGTGTGTGAGTGTGTGTGTCTGTGATTGTGTGTGTGTGAGTGTGTGTCTCTGTGTGTGTGAGTGTGTGTGTCTGTGTGTGTGTGTGTGAGTGTGAGTGTCTGTCTGTGTGTGTTTCTGCGTGAGTGTGTGTGTCTGTGTGTGTGTCTATATGTGAGTGTGTCAGTGTAAGTGTGTGGGTGTGTGTCTGTGCGTGTGTGTGTCTGTGTCTGTGAGTGTGTCTGTGTGAGTGTGTGTTTGTGTCTGTGTGTGTCTCTGTGTGTGAGTGTGTGTGTCTGTGTGTTTGTGTTTGTGTGTGAGTGTGTGTCAGTGTAACTGTGTTTGTGTGTGTGTCTGTGTCAGTGTAAGTGTGTGTGTCTGTGTGTGTCTGTGAGTGTGTGTGTCTGTGTGTGTGTCCATTTGTGTGTGTGTGTCTGTGTGAGTGTGTGTGTCTGTGTGTGTGTCCATTTGTGTGTGTGTGTCTGTATGAGTGTGTGTGTCTGTGTGTCTGTGTCTGTGTGTGTGTGTCTGTGTGTGTGTGAGTGGGTGTGACTGTGTCTATGTGTTTGTGTCTGTGTGTGTCTGTGTCTGTGTGTGTGTGAGTGGGTGTGTGTGTCTGTGTGTCTGTGAGAGTGTGTGTCTGTGTCTGTGTGTGTGTCAGTGTAACTGTGTGTGTGAGTGTGAATGTGTGCGTGTCTGTGCGAGTGTGTGTGTCTGTGTCTGTGTGTGTGTCAGTGTAAGTGTGTGTGTGTCTGTGTGTATCTGTCAGTGTGTGTGTGTCTGTGTGTGTGAGTGTGTGTGTCTGTGTGTGTCTGTGTGTTTCTGTGCGAGTGTGCGTTTCTGTGTCTGTGTGTGTCTGTGAGTGTGTGTGTCTGTATTTGTGTGTGTGTGTCAGTGCAAATGTGTGTGTGTGTCTGTGAGTGTGTGTCTGTGTGAGTGTGTGTCTGTGTCTGTTTGTGTGTGTGTCTGTGTGTGTCTGTGAGTGTGAGTGTCTGTGTCTGTGTGTGTGTCTGTGTCTGTGCGTGTGTGTGTGTGTGTGTGTGTCTGTGTGTGTCTGTGAATGTGTGTCTTTGTCTGTGTTTGTGTCTGTCTGTGTCTGTTTGTGTGTGTTTGTGAGTGTGTGTGTCTGTGTCTGTGGGTGTGTTTGTGTGTCTGTGTGAGTGTGTGTGTCTGTGTCTGTATGTGTGTCTGTTTGTGTGTGAGTGTCTGTGTCTGTGTGTGTGTCTGTGTGTGTGAGTGTGTGTGTCTGTGTCTGTGTGTGAGTGTGTATCAGTGTAAGTGTGTTTGTGTGTGTGCCTGTGTTTGTCTGTGAGTGTGTGTCTCTGTGTCTGTGTGAGTGTGTGTCTCTGTGTCTGTGTGTCTGTGTGTGTGTCTATTTGTGTGTGTGCCAGTGTAAGTGTGTCTGTGGGTGTGTGTGTGTGTCTGTGTGAGTGTGTTTGTCTGTGTGTGTGTGTCTGTGTGTGTGTGTGAATGTGTGTGTCTGTGTCTATGTGCTTGTGTCTGTGTGTGTGTGTCTGTGTGTGTGTGAGTGTGTGCGTCTGTGTCTGTGTGTTTGTGTCTGTGTGTGAGTGTGTGTGATAGTGTGTGTGTCTCTGCGTGTGTGAGTGTGAGAGTGTGTTTGTGTCTGTGTGTGTGTGTCTGTGTGTGTGTCTGTGTGAGTGAGTGTGTGTGTCTGTGTCTATGTGTTTGTGTCTGTGTGTGTGTGTCTGTGTAAGTGTGTGTGTGCGTTTGTGTGTGTCTGTGAGTGTGTGTTTCTGTGTGTGTGTGAGTGTGTGTGTGAGTGTGTGTCTGTGCATGTGTGTGTATGTGAGTGTGTGTGTCTGTGTGTGTGTGTCTGTGTGTGTGTGTGGCTGTGTCTATGTGTTTGTGGCTGTGAGTATGTGTGTCTGTGTCTTTGTCAGTGTAAGTGTGTGTGTTTGTCGGTGTGTGTGTGTGAGTGTGTGTGCTCTGTCTGTGTGTGTGTGTCTGTGTGAGTGTGTGTGTGTCTGTGTCTGTGTCTGTGTGTGTGTTTCTGTGTTTGTCTGTGAGTGTGTGTGTCTGTGTCTGTGTGTGTGTGGCTGTGTCTATGAGTTTGTGTCTGTGAGTATGTGTGTCTGTGTCTTTGTCAGTGTAAGTGTGTGTGTTTGTCGGTGTGTGTGTGAGTATGTGTGCTGTGTCTGTGTGAGTGTGTGTGTCTGTGTCTGTGTGTGTGTTTCTGTGTTTGTCTGTGAGTGTGTGTGTCTGTGTGTGTGTCTCTGTGTGTGAGTGTGTGTGTCTCTGTGTTTGTGTGTCTGTGTGTGTCTGTGAAAGTGTGTGTCTGTGTTTGTGTGTTTTTGTGTCTGTGTGTGTGTGTTTGTGAGTGTGTGTGTCTGTGGGTGTGTGTGTGCCTGTGTGAGTGTGTGTGACTGTGTCTGTGTGTGTGTCTGTGTCTGTGTGTGAGCGTGTGTCTGTGTCTATGTGTTTCTGTCTGTGTGTGTCAGAGTGTGTGTGTGTCTGTGAGTGTGTGTGTGTGTGTCTGTGTGTTTGTGTCCGAGTGTGTGTGTGAGTGTGTGTGTCTGTGTCTGTGTGTGTGTGTGTCTGTGTGTGTCTGTGAGTGTGTGTGTCTGTATCTGTGTGTGTCAGTGTAACTGTGTGTGTGAGTGTGAGTGTGTGCGTGTCTGTGCGAGTGTGTGTGTCTGTGTCTGTGTGTGTCAGTGTAAGTGTGTGTATGTGTGTCTGTGAGTGTCTGTGAGTGTGTGTGTCTGTGTCTGTGTGTGTGTGTGTCTCTGTGTATGTGTGAGTGTGTGTGTCTGTGTCTGTGTGTGTGTGAGTGTGTGTCTCTGTGTGTGTGTGTGTGTCTGAGTCTGTGTGTGTGTGTCTGTGTGAGTGGGTGTGTCTATGTCTGTGTGTGTGTCTCTGTGTGTGTGTCAGTGTAAGTGTGTGTGTGTGTGAGTGTGTGTTTCTGTGTCCGTGTTTGTGTGAGTGTGTGTCTTTGTGTGTGTGTGTGTGTCTGAGTCTGTGTGTGTGTGTGTCTGTGTGAGTGGGTGTGTCTATGTCTGTGTGTGTGTCTCTGTGTGTGTGTCAGTGTAAGTTTGTGTGTGTGTGTGTGAGTGTGTGTGTCTATAAGTGTGTGTGTCAGTGTAAGTGTGTGTGTGAGTGTGTGTGTCTGTCTGTGTGTTTCTGTGAATATGTGTGTCTGTGTCTGTGTGTGTGTGAGTCTGTGTCTGTGTATGTGTCTGAGTGTGTCTGTGTGAGTGTGTGTGTCTGTGTCTGTGTGTGTGTTTGTGTGTTTGTGTCTGTGTGTGTCTGTGAATATGTGTGTCTGTGTCTGTGTGTGAGTGTCTGTGTGTGTGTGTCTGTGTGAGTGTGTGTGTCTGTGTCTGTATGTGTGTCTGTTTGTGTGTGAGTGTCTGTGTCTGTGTGTGTGTCTGTGTGTGTGTGAGTGTGTGTGTCTGTGTCTGTGTGTTTGTGTCTGTGTGTGAGTGTGTATCAGTGTAAGTGTGTTTGTGTGTGTGCCTGTGTTTGTCTGTGAGTGTGTGCCTCTGTGTCTGTGTGAGTGTGTGTGTCTGTATCTGTGTGTCTGTGTGTGTGTCTATTTGTGTGCGTGTGTCAGTGTAAGTGGGTCTGTGTGTGTGTGTGTGTGAATGTGTGTGTCTGTGTCTATGTGCTTGTGTCTGTGTGTGTGTGTCTGTGTGTGTGAGTGTGTGCGTCTGTGTCTGAGTGTTTGTGTCTGTGTGTGAGTGTGTGTGACAGTGTGTGTGTCTCTGCGTGTGTGAGTGTGAGAGTGTGTGTTTGTGTCTGTGTGTGTGTGTCTGTGTGTGTGTCTGTGTGAGTGAGTGTGTGTGTCTGTGTCTATGTGTTTGTGTCTGTGTGTGTGAGTCTGTGTAAGTGTGTGTGCGTTTGTGTGTGTCTGTGAGTGTGTGTTTCTGTGTGTGTGTGAGTGTGTGTGTGAGTGTGTGTCTGTGTATGCGTGTGTATGTGAGTGTGTGTGTCTGTGTGTATGTGTGTGTCTGTGTATGTGTGTGTATGTGAGTGTGTGTGTGTGTGTCTGTGTGTGTGTGTGAGTGTGTGTGTGTCTGTGTCTATGTGTTTGTGTCTGTGTGTGTCTGTGTCTGTGTGTGTGTGCCTGTGTCTGTGTGTGTGTCTGTGTGTGTGTGTCTGTGTGTGTGTGAGTGTGTGTGTGAGTGTGTGTGTGTCTGTGTCTGTGTGTGTGTCAGTGTAACTGTGTGTGTGAGTGTGAGTGTGTGCGTGTCTGTGCGAGTGTGTGTCTGTGTCTGTGTGTGTCAGTGTGTGTGTGTGTCTGTGTGTGTGAGTGCGTGTGTCTGTGTGTCTGTGTGTTTCTGTGCGAGTGTGCGTGTCTGTGTCTGTGTGTGTCTGTGTCTGTGTGTGTCTGTGAGTGTGTGTGTCTGTATTTGTGTGTGTGTGTCAGTGTAAATGTGTGTGTGTGTCTGTGTGTGTCTGTGAGTGTGTGTGTCTGAGTCTGTGTGTGTCAGTGTATGTGTGTGTGTGTGAGTTTGTGTGTCTGTTTGTGTGTGTCTGTGCGAGTGTGTGTCTGTGTCTGTTTGTGTGTGTGTCTGTGTGTGTCTGTGAGTGTGTGTGTCTGTGTGTGTGTCTGTGTGTGTGTGTGTCTGTGTGTGTGTGTGTCTGTGTGTGTCTGTGAATGTGTGTGTCTTTGTCTGTGTTTGTGTCTGTCTGTGTCTGTGTGTGTTTGTGAGTGTGTGTGTCTGTCTGTGGGTGTGTTTGTTTGTGTGTGAGTGTCTGTGTCTGTGTGTGTGTCTGTGTCTGTGTCTGTGTGTTTGCGTCTGTGTGTGAGTGTGTATCAGTGTAAGTGTGTTTGTGTGTGTGCCTGTGTTTGTCTGTGAGTGTCTGTGTCTGTGTGTGTGTCTGTGTCTGTGCGTGTGTGTGTCTGTGTGTGTGTGTGTGTGTGTCTGTGAATGTGTGTGTCTTTGTCTGTGTTTGTGTCTGTCTGTGTCTGTTTGTGTGTGTTTGTGAGTGTGTGTGTCTGTGTCTGTGGGTGTGTTTGTGTGTCTGTGTCTGTATGTGTGTCTGTTTGTGTGTGAGTGTCTGTGTCTGTGTGTGTGTCTGTGTGTGTGTCTGTGTCTGTGTGTTTGTGTCTGTGTGTGAGTGTGTATCAGTGTAAGTGTGTTTGTGTGTGCCTGTGTTTGTCTGTGAGTGTGTGTCTCTGTGTCTGTGTGTCTGTGTGTGTGTCTATTTGTGTGTGTGTCAGTGTAAGTGTGTCTGTGGGTGTGTGTGTGTCTGTGTGAGTGTGTTTGTCTGTGTGTGTGTGTCTGTGTGTGTGTGTGAATGTGTGTGTCTGTGTCTATGTGCTTGTGTCTGTGTGTGTGTGTCTGTGTGTGTGTGAGTGTGTGGGTCAGTGTCTGTGTGTTTGTGTCTGTGTGTGAGTGTGTGCGTCTGTGTCTGTGTGTTTGTGTCTGTGTGTGAGTGTGTGTGATAGTGTGTGTGTCTCTGCGTGTGTGAGTGTGAGAGTGTGTTTGTGTCTGTGTGTGTGTGTCTGTGTGTGTGTCTGTGTGAGTGAGTGTGTGTGTCTGTGTCTATGTGTGTGTGTGTGTGTGTCTGTGAATGTGTGTGTCTTTGTCTGTGTTTGAGTCTGTCTGTGTCTGTTTGTGTGTGTTTGTCAGTGTGTGTGTCTGTGTCTGTGGGTGTGTTTGTGTGTCTGTGTCTGTATGTGTGTCTGTTTGTGTGTGAGTGTCTGTGTGTGTGTCTGTGTGTGTGTCTGTGTCTGTGTGTTTGTGTCTGTGTGTGAGTGTGTATCAGTGTAAGTGTGTTTGTGTGTGCCTGTGTTTGTCTGTGAGTGTGTGTCTCTGTGTCTGTGTGTCTGTGTGTGTGTCTATTTGTGTGTGTGTCTGTGGGTGTGTGTGTGTCTGTGGGTGTGTGTGTGTCTGTGTGAGTGTGTTTGTCTGTGTGTGTGTGTCTGTGTGTGTGTGTGAATGTGTGTGTCTGTGTCTATGTGCTTGTGTCTGTGTGTGTGTGTCTGTGTGTGTGTGAGTGTGTGCGTCTGTGTCTGTGTGTTTGTGTCTGTGTGTGAGTGTGTGCGTCTGTGTCTGTGTGTTTGTGTCTGTGTGTGAGTGTGTGTGATAGTGTGTGTGTCTCTGCGTGTGTGAGTGTGAGTGTGTGTTTGTGTCTGTGTGTGTGTGTCTGTGTGTGTGTCTGTGTGAGTGAGTGTGTGTGTCTGTGTCTATGTGTTTGTGTCTGTGTGTGTGTGTCTGTGTAAGTGTGTGTGTGCGTTTGTGTGTGTCTGTGAGTGTGTGTTTCTGTGTGTGTGTGAGTGTGTGTGTGAGTGTGTGTCTGTGCATGTGTGTGTATGTGAGTGTGTGTGTCTGTGTGTGTGTGGCTGTGTCTATGTGTTTGTGGCTGTGAGTATGTGTGTCTGTGTCTTTGTCAGTGTAAGTGTGTGTGTTTGTCGGTGTGTGTGTGTGAGTGTGTGTGCTGTGTCTGTGTGTGTGTGTCTGTGTGAGTGTGTGTGTGTCTGTGTCTGTGTCTGTGTGTGTGTTTCTGTGTTTGTCTGTGAGTGTGTGTGTCTGTGTCTGTGTGTGTGTCTCTGTGTGTGAGTGTGTGTCTCTGTTTGTGTGTCTGTGTGTGTCTGTGAATGTGTGTGTCTGTGTTTGTGTGTTTTTGTGTCTGTGTCTGTGTGTTTGTGAGTGTGTGTGTCTGTGTCTGTGGGTGTGTGTGTGCCTGTGTGAGTGTGTGTGTGTGTGTCTGTGTGTTTGTGTCCGAGTGTGTGTGTGAGTCTGTGTCAGTGTGCCTGTGCCTGTGTGTGTGTGTCTGTGTGTGTCTGTGAGTGTGTGTTTCTGTGTCTGTGTGTGTGTCAGTGTAAGTGTGTGTATGTGTGTCTGTGTGTATCTGTGAGTGTGTGTGTCTGTGTCTGTGTGTGTGAGTGTGTGTGTGTCTGTGTCTGTGTGTGTGTGAGTGTGTGTCTCTGTGTGTGTGTGTCTGTGTCTGTGTGTGTGTCTCTGTGTGTGTGTGAGTGTGTGTCTCTGTGTGTGTGTGTCTCTGTGTGTGTGTGTCTGTGTCTGTGTGTGTGTGTGAGTGTGTGTGTCTGTGTCTGTGTGTGTGAGTGTGTGTGTCTGTGTGTGTGTCTCTGTGTGTGTGAGTGTGTGTGTCTGTGTGTGTGTGTGAGTGGGTGTGTCTGTGTGTGTGTGTGTGAGTCTGTGTGTCTAAGTCTGTGTGTTTGTCTGCGTGAGTGTGCGTGTCTGTGTGTGTGTCTATATGTGTGTGTCAGTGTAAGTGTGTGGGTGTGTGTGTCTGTGTGTGTGTGTCTGTGTGTGTCTGTGAATGTGTGTGTCTGTGTGTTTGTGTCTTTGTGTGTGTCAGTGTAAGTGGGTGTGTGTCTGTGAGTGTGTGTGTCTGTCTCTGTGTGAGTATCAGTGCAAATGTGTGTGTGTATCTGTGTGTGTGTGTGTGTGTCTGTCTGAGTGAGTTTGTCTGTGTCTGTGTGTCTGTGTGTCTGTGTGTGTGTCAGTGTAAGTGTGTGTGTGTGAGTGTGTGTGTCTGTGATTGTGTGTGTGTGAGTGTGTGTCTCTGTGTGTGTGAGTGTGTGTGTCTGTGTGTGTGTGTGTGAGTGTGAGTGTCTAAGTCTGTGTGTGTTTCTGCGTGAGTGTGTGTGTCTGTGTGTGTGTCTATATGTGAGTGTGTCAGTGTAAGTGTGTGGGTGTGTGTCTGTGCGTGTGTGTGTCTGTGTCTGTGAGTGTGTCTGTGTGAGTGTGTGTTTGTGTCTGTGTGTGTCTCTGTGTGTGAGTGTGTGTGTCTGTGTGTTTGTGTTTGTGTGTGAGTGTGTGTCAGTGTAACTGTGTTTGTGTGTGTGTCTGTGTCAGTGTAAGTGTGTGTGTCTGTGTGTGTCTGTGAGTGTGGGTGTCTGAGTCTGTGTGTGTGAGAGAGTGTGTCTCTGTGTCTGTGTGTCTGTGTGAGTGTGTGTGTCTGTGTGTGTGTCCATTTGTGTGTGTGTGTCTGTGTGAGTGTGTGTGTCTGTGTGTCTGTGTCTGTGTGTGTGTGTCTGTGTGTGTGTGAGTGGGTGTGACTGTGTCTATGTGTTTGTGTCTGTGTGTGTCTGTGTCTGTGTGTGTGTGAGTGGGTGTGTGTGTCTGTGTGTCTGTGAGAGTGTGTGTCTGTGTCTGTGTGTGTGTCAGTGTAACTGTGTGTGTGAGTGTGAATGTGTGCGTGTCTGTGCGAGTGTGTGTGTCTGTGTCTGTGTGTGTGTCAGTGTAAGTGTGTGTGTGTCTGTGTGTATCTGTCAGTGTGTGTGTGTCTGTGTGTGTGAGTGTGTGTGTCTGTGTGTGTCTGTGTGTTTCTGTGCGAGTGTGCGTTTCTGTGTCTGTGTGTGTCTGTGAGTGTGTGTGTCTGTATTTGTGTGTGTGTGTCAGTGCAAATGTGTGTGTGTGTCTGTGAGTGTGTGTCTGTGTGAGTGTGTGTCTGTGTGTTTGTGTTTGTGTGTGAGTGTGTGTCAGTGTAACTGTGTTTGTGTGTGTGTCTGTGTCAGTGTAAGTGTGTGTGTCTGTGTGTGTCTGTGAGTGTGGGTGTCTGAGTCTGTGTGTGTGAGAGAGTGTGTCTCTGTGTCTGTGTGTCTGTGTGAGTGTGTGTGTCTGTGTGTGTGTCCATTTGTGTGTGTGTGTCTGTGTGAGTGTGTGTGTCTGTGTGTCTGTGTCTGTGTGTGTGTGTCTGTGTGTGTGTGAGTGGGTGTGACTGTGTCTATGTGTTTGTGTCTGTGTGTGTCTGTGTCTGTGTGTGTGTGAGTGGGTGTGTGTGTCTGTGTGTCTGTGAGAGTGTGTGTCTGTGTCTGTGTGTGTGTCAGTGTAACTGTGTGTGTGAGTGTGAATGTGTGCGTGTCTGTGCGAGTGTGTGTGTCTGTGTCTGTGTGTGTGTCAGTGTAAGTGTGTGTGTGTCTGTGTGTATCTGTCAGTGTGTGTGTGTCTGTGTGTGTGAGTGTGTGTGTCTGTGTGTGTCTGTGTGTTTCTGTGCGAGTGTGCGTTTCTGTGTCTGTGTGTGTCTGTGAGTGTGTGTGTCTGTATTTGTGTGTGTGTGTCAGTGCAAATGTGTGTGTGTGTCTGTGAGTGTGTGTCTGTGTGAGTGTGTGTCTGTGTCTGTTTGTGTGTGTGTCTGTGTGTGTCTGTGAGTGTGAGTGTCTGTGTCTGTGTGTGTGTCTGTGTCTGTGCGTGTGTGTGTGTGTGTGTGTGTGTCTGTGTGTGTCTGTGAATGTGTGTCTTTGTCTGTGTTTGTGTCTGTCTGTGTCTGTTTGTGTGTGTTTGTGAGTGTGTGTGTCTGTGTCTGTGGGTGTGTTTGTGTGTCTGTGTGAGTGTGTGTGTCTGTGTCTGTATGTGTGTCTGTTTGTGTGTGAGTGTCTGTGTCTGTGTGTGTGTCTGTGTGTGTGAGTGTGTGTGTCTGTGTCTGTGTGTGAGTGTGTATCAGTGTAAGTGTGTTTGTGTGTGTGCCTGTGTTTGTCTGTGAGTGTGTGTCTCTGTGTCTGTGTGAGTGTGTGTCTCTGTGTCTGTGTGTCTGTGTGTGTGTCTATTTGTGTGTGTGCCAGTGTAAGTGTGTCTGTGGGTGTGTGTGTGTGTCTGTGTGAGTGTGTTTGTCTGTGTGTGTGTGTCTGTGTGTGTGTGTGAATGTGTGTGTCTGTGTCTATGTGCTTGTGTCTGTGTGTGTGTGTCTGTGTGTGTGTGAGTGTGTGCGTCTGTGTCTGTGTGTTTGTGTCTGTGTGTGAGTGTGTGTGATAGTGTGTGTGTCTCTGCGTGTGTGAGTGTGAGAGTGTGTTTGTGTCTGTGTGTGTGTGTCTGTGTGTGTGTCTGTGTGAGTGAGTGTGTGTGTCTGTGTCTATGTGTTTGTGTCTGTGTGTGTGTGTCTGTGTAAGTGTGTGTGTGCGTTTGTGTGTGTCTGTGAGTGTGTGTTTCTGTGTGTGTGTGAGTGTGTGTGTGAGTGTGTGTCTGTGCATGTGTGTGTATGTGAGTGTGTGTGTCTGTGTGTGTGTGTCTGTGTGTGTGTGTGGCTGTGTCTATGTGTTTGTGGCTGTGAGTATGTGTGTCTGTGTCTTTGTCAGTGTAAGTGTGTGTGTTTGTCGGTGTGTGTGTGTGAGTGTGTGTGCTCTGTCTGTGTGTGTGTGTCTGTGTGAGTGTGTGTGTGTCTGTGTCTGTGTCTGTGTGTGTGTTTCTGTGTTTGTCTGTGAGTGTGTGTGTCTGTGTCTGTGTGTGTGTGGCTGTGTCTATGAGTTTGTGTCTGTGAGTATGTGTGTCTGTGTCTTTGTCAGTGTAAGTGTGTGTGTTTGTCGGTGTGTGTGTGAGTATGTGTGCTGTGTCTGTGTGAGTGTGTGTGTCTGTGTCTGTGTGTGTGTTTCTGTGTTTGTCTGTGAGTGTGTGTGTCTGTGTGTGTGTCTCTGTGTGTGAGTGTGTGTGTCTCTGTGTTTGTGTGTCTGTGTGTGTCTGTGAAAGTGTGTGTCTGTGTTTGTGTGTTTTTGTGTCTGTGTGTGTGTGTTTGTGAGTGTGTGTGTCTGTGGGTGTGTGTGTGCCTGTGTGAGTGTGTGTGACTGTGTCTGTGTGTGTGTCTGTGTCTGTGTGTGAGCGTGTGTCTGTGTCTATGTGTTTCTGTCTGTGTGTGTCAGAGTGTGTGTGTGTCTGTGAGTGTGTGTGTGTGTGTCTGTGTGTTTGTGTCCGAGTGTGTGTGTGAGTGTGTGTGTCTGTGTCTGTGTGTGTGTGTGTCTGTGTGTGTCTGTGAGTGTGTGTGTCTGTATCTGTGTGTGTCAGTGTAACTGTGTGTGTGAGTGTGAGTGTGTGCGTGTCTGTGCGAGTGTGTGTGTCTGTGTCTGTGTGTGTCAGTGTAAGTGTGTGTATGTGTGTCTGTGAGTGTCTGTGAGTGTGTGTGTCTGTGTCTGTGTGTGTGTGTGTCTCTGTGTATGTGTGAGTGTGTGTGTCTGTGTCTGTGTGTGTGTGAGTGTGTGTCTCTGTGTGTGTGTGTGTGTCTGAGTCTGTGTGTGTGTGTCTGTGTGAGTGGGTGTGTCTATGTCTGTGTGTGTGTCTCTGTGTGTGTGTCAGTGTAAGTGTGTGTGTGTGTGAGTGTGTGTTTCTGTGTCCGTGTTTGTGTGAGTGTGTGTCTTTGTGTGTGTGTGTGTGTCTGAGTCTGTGTGTGTGTGTGTCTGTGTGAGTGGGTGTGTCTATGTCTGTGTGTGTGTCTCTGTGTGTGTGTCAGTGTAAGTTTGTGTGTGTGTGTGTGAGTGTGTGTGTCTATAAGTGTGTGTGTCAGTGTAAGTGTGTGTGTGAGTGTGTGTGTCTGTCTGTGTGTTTCTGTGAATATGTGTGTCTGTGTCTGTGTGTGTGTGAGTCTGTGTCTGTGTATGTGTCTGAGTGTGTCTGTGTGAGTGTGTGTGTCTGTGTCTGTGTGTGTGTTTGTGTGTGTGTGTCTGTGTGTGTCTGTGAATATGTGTGTCTGTGTCTGTGTGAGTGTCTGTGTGTGTGTGTCTGTGTGAGTGTGTGTGTCTGTGTCTGTATGTGTGTCTGTTTGTGTGTGAGTGTCTGTGTCTGTGTGTGTGTCTGTGTGTGTGTGAGTGTGTGTGTCTGTGTCTGTGTGTTTGTGTCTGTGTGTGAGTGTGTATCAGTGTAAGTGTGTTTGTGTGTGTGCCTGTGTTTGTCTGTGAGTGTGTGCCTCTGTGTCTGTGTGAGTGTGTGTGTCTGTATCTGTGTGTCTGTGTGTGTGTCTATTTGTGTGCGTGTGTCAGTGTAAGTGGGTCTGTGTGTGTGTGTGTGTGAATGTGTGTGTCTGTGTCTATGTGCTTGTGTCTGTGTGTGTGTGTCTGTGTGTGTGAGTGTGTGCGTCTGTGTCTGAGTGTTTGTGTCTGTGTGTGAGTGTGTGTGACAGTGTGTGTGTCTCTGCGTGTGTGAGTGTGAGAGTGTGTGTTTGTGTCTGTGTGTGTGTGTCTGTGTGTGTGTCTGTGTGAGTGAGTGTGTGTGTCTGTGTCTATGTGTTTGTGTCTGTGTGTGTGAGTCTGTGTAAGTGTGTGTGCGTTTGTGTGTGTCTGTGAGTGTGTGTTTCTGTGTGTGTGTGAGTGTGTGTGTGAGTGTGTGTCTGTGTATGCGTGTGTATGTGAGTGTGTGTGTCTGTGTGTATGTGTGTGTCTGTGTATGTGTGTGTATGTGAGTGTGTGTGTGTGTGTCTGTGTGTGTGTGTGAGTGTGTGTGTCTGTGTCTATGTGTTTGTGTCTGTGTGTGTCTGTGTCTGCGTGTGTGTGCCTGTGTCTGTGTGTGTGTCTGTGTGTGTGTGTCTGTGTGTGTGTGAGTGTGTGTGTGTCTGTGTCTGTGTGTGTGTCAGTGTAACTGTGTGTGTGAGTGTGAGTGTGTGCGTGTCTGTGCGAGTGTGTGTCTGTGTCTGTGTGTGTCAGTGTAAGTGTGTGTGTGTCTGTGTGTGTGAGTGCGTGTGTCTGTGTGTCTGTGTGTTTCTGTGCGAGTGTGCGTGTCTGTGTCTGTGTGTGTCTGTGTCTGTGTGTGTCTGTGAGTGTGTGTGTCTGTATTTGTGTGTGTGTGTCAGTGTAAATGTGTGTGTGTGTCTGTGTTTGTCTGTGAGTGTGTGTGTCTGAGTCTGTGTGTGTCAGTGTATGTGTGTGTGTGTGAGTTTGTGTGTCTGTTTGTGTGTGTCTGTGCGAGTGTGTGTCTGTGTCTGTTTGTGTGTGTGTCTGTGTGTGTCTGTGAGTGCGTGTGTCTGTGTGTGTGTCTGTGTGTGTGTGTGTCTGTGTGTGTCTGTGAATGTGTGTGTCTTTGTCTGTGTTTGTGTCTGTCTGTGTCTGTGTGTGTTTGTGAGTGTGTGTGTCTGTGTCTGTGGGTGTGTTTGTTTGTGTGTGAGTGTCTGTGTCTGTGTGTGTGTCTGTGTCTGTGTCTGTGTGTTTGCGTCTGTGTGTGAGTGTGTATCAGTGTAAGTGTGTTTGTGTGTGTGCCTGTGTTTGTCTGTGAGTGTGTGTGTCTGTGTGTGTGTCTATTTGTGTGTTTGTCAGTGTAAGTGTGTCTGTGGGTGTGTGTGTGGGTGTCTGTGTGAGTGTGTTTGTCTGTGTGTGTGTGTCTGTGTGTGTGTGTGTGAATGTGTGTGTCTGTGTCTATGTGCTTGTGTCTGTGTGTGTGTGAGTGTGTGCATCTGTGTCTGAGTGTTTGTGTCTGTGTGTGAGTGTGTGTGACAGTGTGTGTGTCTCTGCATGTGTGAATGTGAGAGTGTGTGTTTGTGTCTGTGTGTGTGTGTCTGTGTGTGTGTCTGTGTGAGTGAGTGTGTGTGTCTGTGTCTATGTGTTTGTGTCTGTGTGTGTGTGTCTGTGTAAGTGTGTGTGTGCGTTTGTGTGTGTCTGTGAGTGTGTGTTTCTGTGTGTGTGTGAGTGTGTGTGTGAGTGTGTGTCTGTGCATGTGTGTGTATGTGAGTGTGTGTGTCTGTGTGTGTGTGTGTGTCTGTGTGTGTGTGTGGCTGTGTCTATGTGTTTGTGGCTGAGAGTATGTGTGTCTGTGTCTTTGTCAGTGTAAGTGTGTGTGTGTCGGTGTGTGTGTGTGAGCGTGTGTTTCTGTGTCTGTGTGCGTGTCAGTGTAAGTGTGTGTATGTGTGTCTGTGTGTGTCTGTGAGCGTGTGTGTCTGTGTCTGTGTGTGTGTGTCTCTGTGTGTGTGTGAGTGTGTGTGTCTGTGTCTGTGTGTGTGTGAGTGTGTGTCTCTGTGTGTGTGTCTGTGTGTGTGTGTCTGTGTCTGTGTGTGTGTGTCTGTGTGAGTGTGTGTGTCTGTGTCTGTGTGTCAGTGTGTCTGTGTGTGTGTCTCTGTGTGTGTGTCAGTGTAAGTGTGTGTGTGTGTGTGAGAGTGTGTGTCTGTGTCTGTGTGTGTGAGTGTGTGTGTCTGTGTGTGTGTCACTGTGTGTGTGAGTGTGTGTGTCTGTGAGTGTGTGTTTCTGTGTGTGAGTGTGTGTCTGTGCATGTGTGTGTATGTGAGTGTTTGTGTCTGTGTGTGTTTGTGTCTGTGTGTGAGTGTGTATCAGTGTAAGTGTGTTTGTGTGTGTGCCTGTGTTTGTCTGTGAGTGTGTGTCTCTGTGTCTGTGTGAGTGTGTGTGTCTGTGTCTGTGTGTCTGTGTGTGTGTCTATTTGTGTGTGTGTCAGTGTATGTGTGTCTGTGGGTGTGTGTGTGTGTCTGTGTGAGTGTGTTTGTCTGTGTGTGTGTGTCTGTGTGTGTGTGTGAATGTGTGTGTCTGTGTCTATGTGCTTGTGTCTGTGTGTGTGTCTGTGTGTGTGTGAGTGTGTGCGTCTGTGTCTGAGTGTTTGTGTCTGTGTGTGAGTGTGTGTGACAGTGTGTGTGTCTCTGCGTGTGTGAGTGTGAGAGTGTGTGTTTGTGTCTGTGTGTGTGTGTCTGTGTGTGTGTCTGTGTGAGTGAGTGTGTGTGTCTGTGTCTATGTGTTTGTGTCTGTGTGTGTGTGTCTGTATCTGTGTGTGTGTCTGTGTGTGTCTGTGAGTGTGTGTGTCTGTGTCTGTGTGTGTCAGTGTAAGTGTGTGTGTGAGTGTGTGTGTCTGTGTGTGTGTGTCTGTGCGAGTGTGTGTTTGTGTCTGTGTGTGTGTGTGTCTCTGTGTGTGTCTGTGTGAGTGAGTGTGTGTGTCTGTGTCTATGTGTTTGTGTCTGTGAGTGTGTGTTTCTGTGTGTGTGTGAGTGTGTGTGTGAGTGTGTGTCTGTGCATGTGTGTGTATGTGAGTGTGTGTGTCTGTGTGTGTGTGTGTCTGTGTGTGTGTGTGGCTGTGTCTATGTGTTTGTGGCTGTGCGTATGTGTGTCTGTGTCTTTGTCAGTGTAAGTGTGTGTGTGTCGGTGTGTGTGTGTGAGCGTGTGTTTCTGTGTCTGTGTGTGTGTCAGTGTAAGTGTGTGTATGTGTGTCTGTGTGTGTCTGTGAGCGTGTGTGTCTGTGTCTGTGTGTGTGTGTCTCTGTGTGTGTGTGAGTGTGTGTGTCTGTGTGAGTGTGTGTGTCTGTGTCTATGTGTTTGTGTCTGTGTGTGTGTGTCTGTGTAAGTGTGTGTGTCTGTGTAAGTGTGTGTGTGTGAGTGTGTGTGTGTCTGTGTGTGTGTGTCTGTGTGTGTGTCAGTGTAAATGTGTCTGTGTGTGTCTGTTTGTCTTTTTGTGTCTGTGAGTGTGTGTGTCTGAGTATGTGTGTGTGTCTGTGTCTGTGTGTGTCTGTGAGTGTGTGTGTCTGTGTCTGTGTGCGTGTCAGTGTAACTGTGTGTGAGAGTGTGAGTGTGTGGGTGTCTGTGCGAGTGTGTGTGTCTGTGTTTGTGTCTGTGTGTGTGTCAGTGTAAGTGTGTGTATGTGTGTCTGTGTGTGTCTGTGAGTGTGTGTGTCTGTGTGTGTCTGTGAGTGTGTGTGTCTTTGTCTATGTGTTTGTGTCTGTGTGTGTGTGTAAGTGTGTGTGTTCGTTTGTGTGTGTCTGTGAGTGTGTGTGTCTGTGTGTGTGTGAGTGTGTGTGAATATGTGTGTCTGTGTGTGTGTGTGTGTGTGTGTCTGTGTCTGTGTGTGTGTCTGAATGTGTGTGTCTGTGTCTGTCTGTGTGTGTGTCTGAGTCAGTGTGTGTATCTGTGTCTGTGTGTGTCTCTGTGCGTGTGTGTGAGACTGTGTGAGTGTGTGTGTCTGTGTCTGTGTGTGTGTATTTGTGAGTGTGTATGTCTGTGTCTGGGTGTGTGTGTGTCTGTGTTAGTGTGTGTGTCTGTGTGTGTCTGTGTCCGTGTCTGTGTGTGAGTGTGTGTGACAGTGTGTGTGTCTGTGTCTGTGTGTGTGTGTGTGTGTGTGTGTGTGTGTGAGTTTGTGTGTCTGTGTCTGTGTGTGTATGTGAGTGTGTGTGTCTCTGTGTGTGTGAGTGTGTGTGTGTCTGTGTGTGTGTGGCTGTGTCTATGTGTTTGTGTCTGTGTGTGTGTCAGTGTAAGTGTGTGTGTGTGTTTGTGTCTGTGAGTGTGTGTGTCTGTGTCTGTGTGTTTGTGTGTGTGTGTTAGTGTGTATCAGTGTAAGTGTGTTTGTGTGTGTGTCTGTGTTTGTCTGTGAGTGTGTGTCTCTGTGTCTGTGTGTGTGTCTGTGTGAGTGAGTGTGTCTGTGTGTCTGTGTGTGTCTATTTGTGTGTGTGTCAGTGTAAGTGTGTCTGTGGGTGTGTGTGTGTGTCTGTGTGAGTGTGTGTGTCTGTGTCTGTGTGTGTGTCTGTGTGTTTGTGTGTGTGAGTGTGTGTGTCTGTATCTATGTGCTTGTGTCTGTGTGTGTGTGTCTGCGTGTGAGTGTGAGTGTGTGTGTGTCTGTGTATGTGTCTGTGTGTGTCTGTGAATATGTGTGTCTGTGTCTCTGTGTGTGTGTGTCTGTGTCTGTGCGTGTGTGTGTCTGTGTGAGTGTGTGTGTCTGTGTCTATGTGTGTGTCTGTGTGAGTGTGTGTGTGTCTGTGTCTGTGTGTGTGTGTGTTTCTGTGTTTGTCTGTTAGTGTGTGTGTCTGTGTCTGTGTGTGTGTCTGTGTGAGTGTGTGTGTGTCTGTGTCTGTGTGTGTGTGTGTTTCTGTGTTTGTCTGTTAGTGTGTGTGTCTGTGTCTGTGTGTGTGTCTCTGTATGTGAGTGTGTGTGTCTCTGTGATTGTTTGTCTGTGTGTGTCTGTGAATGTGTGTGTCTGTGTTTGTGTGTTTTTGTGTCTGTGTGTGTGTCTGTGAGTGTGTGTGCCTGTGTCTGTGTGCGTGTCAGTGTAACTGTGTGTGTGAGTGTGAGTGTGTGGGTGTCTGTGCGAGTGTGTGTGTCTGTGTCTGTGTGTGTGTCAGTGTAAGTGTGTGTATGTGTGTCTGTGTGTGTCTGTGAGTGTGTGTGTGTCTGTGTCTGTGTGTGTGTGTCTCTGTGTGTGTGTGAGTGTGTGTGTGTCTGTCTGTGTGTGTGTGAGTGTGTGTCTCTGTGTGTGTGTGTCTGAGTCTGTGTGTATGTGTGTGTCTGTGTGAGTGTGTGTGTCTATGTCTGTGTGTGTCTCAGTGTAAGTGTGTGTGTGTGAGTGTGTGTTTCTGTGTCTGTGTTTGTATGAGTGTGTGTGTCTCTGTGTGTGTGTGTGAGTGTGTGTGTCTGTGTGTGTCTGTGTGTCTGTGTCTGTGTCTGTGTGTGTGTGTCTGTGTATTTGTCTGAGTGTGTGTCTGTGTCTGTGCGTGTGTGTGTCTGTGTGAGTGTGTGTGTCTGTGTCTGTGTGTGTGTGTCTTTGTGTGTGTCAGTGTAAGTGTGTGTGTCTGTAAATGTGTGTGTCTGTGTGTGTGTCTGTGTGTGTGTGTGTGTCTGTGAATATGTGTGTCTGTGTCTGTGTGTCTGTGTGTCTGTCTGAATGTGTGTGTCTGTGTCTGTCTGTGTGTGTGTCTGAGTCAGTGTGTGTCTGTGTGTGTGTCTGTGCGTGTGTGTGTGTGTCTGTGTGTGTCTGTGAGTGTGTGTGTCTGTATTTGTGTGTGTGTGTCAGTGTAAATGTGTCTCTGTGTGTCTGTTTGTCTGTGTGTGTCTGTGACTGTGTGTGTCAGAGTCTGTGTGTGTGTCTGTGTGTGTGTGTATCTGTGCGAGTCTGTGTGTCTGTGTCTGTGTGTGTATGTGGGTGTGTGTGTCTGTGTCTGTGTGCGTGTCAGTGTAACTGTGTGTGTGAGTGTGACTGTGTGGGTGTCTGTGCGAGTGTGTGTGTCTGTGACTGTGTGTGTGTCAGTGTAAGTGTGTGTCTGTGTCCGTGTCTGTGTGTGAGTGTGTGTGACAGTGTGTGTGTCTATGTCTGTGTGTGTGTCTCTGTGAGTGTGTCAGTGTCAGTGTGTGTGTGTGAGTGTGTGTTTCTGTGTCCATGTTTGTGTGAGTGTGTGTCTGTGTGTGTGTGTCTGTGTGAGTGTGTGTGTCTATATCTGTGTGTGTGTCAGTGTAAGTGTGTGTGTGTGTGTGAGTGTGTGTGTCTATATGTGTGTGTGTCAGTGTAAGTGTGTGTGTGAATATGTGTGTCTGTGTCTGTGTGTGTGTGAGTCTGTGTCTATGTATGTGTCTGAGTGTGTCTGTGAGTGTGTGTGTCTGTGTCTGTGTGTGTGTTTGTGTGTGTGTGTGTCTGTGTGTCTGTGTGTGTCTGTGAATATGTGTGTCTGTCTGTGTGTGTCTGTGAATATGTGTGTCTGTGTCTGTGTGTGAGTGTGTCTGTGTGTGTGTGTGTCTGTGTGAGTGTGTGTGTCTGTGTCTGTGTGTGTGTGTCTTTGTGTGTGTCAGTGTGTGTGTGTGTCTGTGAATGTGTGTCTGTGTCTGTGTGTGTGTGTCTGTCTGTGTCTCTGTGTGTGTGTGTGTCTGAGTGTCTGTGTGTGTATGTGAATATGTGTGTCTGTGTGTGTGTGTCTGTGTGTGTGTGTCTGTGTCTGTGTGTGTGTCTGAATGTGTGTGTCTGTGTCTGTCTGTGTGTGTGTCTGAGTCAGTGTGTGTATCTGTGTCTGTGTGTGTCTCTGTGCGTGTGTGTGAGACTGTGTGAGTGTGTGTGTCTGTGTCTGTGTGTGTGTATTTGTGAGTGTGTATGTCTGTGTCTGGGTGTGTGTGTGTCTGTGTTAGTGTGTGTGTCTGTGTGTGTCTGTGTCCGTGTCTGTGTGTGAGTGTGTGTGACAGTGTGTGTGTCTGTGTCTCTGTGTGTGTGTGTGTGTGTGTGTGTGTGTGAGTTTGTGTGTCTGTGTCTGTGTGTGTATGTGAGTGTGTGTGTCTCTGTGTGTGTGAGTGTGTGTGTGTCTGTGTGTGTGTGGCTGTGTCTATGTGTTTGTGTCTGTGTGTGTGTCAGTGTAAGTGTGTGTGTGTGTTTGTGTCTGTGAGTGTGTGTGTCTGTGTCTGTGTGTTTGTGTCTGTGTGTGAGTGTGTATCAGTGTAAGTGTGTTTGTGTGTGTGTCTGTGTTTGTCTGTGAGTGTGTGTCTCTGTGTCTGTGTGTGTGTGTCTGTGTGAGTGAGTGTGTCTGTGTGTCTGTGTGTGTCTATTTGTGTGTGTGTCAGTGTAAGTGTGTCTGTGGGTGTGTGTGTGTGTCTGTGTGAGTGTGTGTGTCTGTGTCTGTGTGTGTGTCTGTGTGTTTGTGTGTGTGATTGTGTGTGTCTGTATCTATGTGCTTGTGTCTGTGTGTGTGTGTGTCTGCGTGTGAGTGTGAGTGTGTGTGTGTCTGTGTGAGTGTGAGTGTCTGTGTCTGTGTGTGTGTCTGTGTGTGTGAGTGTGTGTGTCTGTGTCTGTGTGTTTGTGTCTGTGTGTGTGTGTCTGTGAGTGTGTGTCTCTGTGTCTGTGTGTGTGTCTGTGTGAGTGTCTGTGTCTGTGTCTGTGTGTCTGTGTGTGTGTCTATTTGTGTGTGTGTCAGTGTAAGTGTGTCTGTGTCTGTCTGTGAGTGTGTGTGTCTGTGTCTGTGTGCGTGTCAGTGTAACTGTGTGTGTGTGTGAGTGTGTGGGTGTCTGTGCGAGTGTGTGTGTCTGTGTCTGTGAGTGTGTCAGTGTAAGTCTGTGTATGTGTGTCTGTGTGTGTCTGTGAGTGTGTGTGTCTGTGTCTGTGTGTGTGTCTCTGTGTGTGTGTGTGTCTGTGTCTGTGTGTGTGAGTGTGTGTCTCTGTGTGTGTGTGTCTGTCTGTGAGTGTGTGTGTCTGTGTGAGTGTGTGTGTCTATGTCTGTGTGTGTGTCTCTGTGTGTGTGTCAGTGTAAGTGTGTGTGTGAGTGTGTGTTTCTGTGTCTGTGTTTGTATGAGTGTGTGTGTCTGTGTGTGTGTCTGTGTGTGTGTGAGTGTGTGTGTCTGTGTGTGTCTGTGAGTGTGTGTGTCTGTGTCTGTGTGTGTGTCTGTGTGAGTGTTTGTGTCTGTGTCTGTGTGTTTGTCTGTGTGTGTGTCTGTGTTTGTGTCTATATGTGTGTTTGTCAGTGTAAGTGTGTGTGTGTGAGTGTGAGTGTCTGTCTCTGTGTGTCTGTGAATATGTGTGTCTGTGTCTGTGTCTGTGTGTGTGTGTCTGTGTCTGTGTATGTGAGTGTGTGTGTCTGTGTCTATGTGCTTGTGTCTGTGTGTGTGTCTGTGTGTGTGTGAGTGTGTGTGTCTGTGTCTGTGTTAGAGTCTGTGTGAGTGTGTGTTTCTGTGTCTTTGTGTGTGTGTCTGTGTGTGTGAGTGTGTGTGAGTCTGTGTCTGTGTTTTTGTGTCTGTGTGTGAGTGTGTGTGATAGTGTGTGTGTCTCTGCGTGTCTGAGCGTGAGGGTGTGTGTCTGTGTCTGTGTGTGTGTGTGTCTGTGTGTGTGTCTGTGTGTGTGAGTGTGTGTGTCTGTGTCTATGTGTTTGTGTCTGTGTGTGTGTGTGTGTCTGTGTAAGTGTGTGCGTGTGAGTGTGTGTGTGTCTGTGTGTGTGTGTCTGTGTGTGTGTCAGTGTAAATGTGTCTGTGTGTGTCTGTTTGTCTGTTTGTGTCTGTGAGTGTGTGTGTCTGAGTATGTGTGTGTGTCTGTGTCTGTGTGTGTCTGTGAGTGTGTGTGTCTGTGTCTGTGTGCGTGTCAGTGTAACTGTGTGTGAGAGTGTGAGTGTGTGGGTGTCTGTGCGAGTGTGTGTGTCTGTGTCTGTGTCTGTGTGTGTGTCAGTGTAAGTGTGTGTATGTGTGTCTGTGTGTGTCTGTGAGTGTGTGTGTCTGTGTGTGTCTGTGAGTGTGTGTGTCTTTGTCTATGTGTTTGTGTCTGTGTGTGTGTGTAAGTGTGTGTGTTCGTTTGTGTGTGTCTGTGAGTGTGTGTGTCTGTGTGTGTGTGAGTGTGTGTGTGTGAGTGTGTGTGTCTGTGTCTGTGTGTGTATGTGAGTGTGTGTGTCTGTGGGTGTGTTTGTGTGTGTGTGTCTGTGTGTGTGTGGCTGTGTCTATGTGTTTGTGTCTGTGAGTATGTGTGTCTGTCTCTTTGTCAGTGTAAGTGTGTGTGTGTGTCGGTGTGTGTGTGTGAGAGTGTGTGTCTGTGTCTGTGTGTGTGTCTGTGTGAGTGTGTGTGTGTCTGTGTCTGTGTGTGTGTGTTTCTGTGTTTGTCTGTTAGTGTGTGTGTCTGTGTCTGTGTGTGTGTCTCTGTGATTGTTTGTCTGTGTGTGTCTGTGAATGTGTGTGTCTGTGTCTGTGTGCGTGTCAGTGTAACTGTGTGTGTGAGTGTGAGTGTGTGGGTGTCTGTGCGAGTGTGTGTGTCTGTGTCTGTGTGTGTGTCAGTGTAAGTGTGTGTATGTGTGTCTGTGTGTGTCTGTGAGTGTGTGTGTGTCTGTGTCTGTGTGTGTGTGTCTCTGTGTGTGTGTGAGTGTGTGTGTCTGTGTCTGTGTGTGTGTGAGTGTGTGTCTCTGTGTGTGTGTGTCTGAGTCTGTGTGTGTGTGTGCCTGTGTGAGTGTGTGTGTCTATGTCTGTGTGTGTGTGCCTCTGTGTGTGTGTCAGTGTAATTGTGTGTTTATGAGTGTGTGTTTCTGTGTCTGTGTTTGTATGAGTGTGTGTGTCTTTGTGTGTGTCTCTCTCTGTGTGTGTGTGAGTGTGTGTGTCTGTGTGTGTCTGTGAGTGTGTGTGTCTGTGTGTGTGTCTGTGTGAGTGTTTGTGTCTGTGTCTGTGTGTTCGTCTGTGTGTGTGTCTGTGTGTGTGTCTATATGTGTGTTTGTCAGTGTAAGTGTGTGTGTGAGTGTGTGTATCTGTCTCTGTGTGTCTGTGAATATGTGTGTCTGTGTCTGTGTCTGTGTGTGTGTGTGTCTGTGTATGTGTCTGAGTGTGTGTCTGTCTGTGCGTGTGTGTGTCTGTGTGTGTGTGTCTGTGTCTGTGTGTGTGTGTCTTTGTGTGTGTCAGTGTAAGTGTGTGTGTCTGTGAATGTGTGTGTCTGTGTCTGTGTGTGTGTCTGTGTGTGTGTGTGTCTGTGAATATGTGTGTCTGTGTCTGTGTGTGTGTGTGTCTGTCTGAATGTGTGTGTCTGTGTCTGTCTGTGTGTGTGTCTGAGTCAGTGTGTGTATCTGTGTCTGTGTGTGTCCGTGTGTGTGTCTGTGCGTGTGTGTGTGACTGTGTGAGTGTGTGTGTCTGTGTCTGTGTGTGTGTCTGTGTGAGTGTGTGTGTCAGTGTAAGTGTGTGTGTGTGTCTGCGTGTATCTGTCAGTGTGTGTGTGTCTGTGTGGGTGAGTGTCTGTGTCTGTGTGTGTCTGTGTGTTTCTGTGCGAGTGTGCGTGTCTGTGTCTGTGTGTGTGTGTGTGTGTCTGTGTGTGTCTGTGAGTGTGTGTGTCTGTCTTTGTGTGTGTGTGTCAGTGTAAATGTGTCTCTGTGTGTCTGTTTGTCTGTGTGTGTCTGTGAGTGTGTGTGTCAGAGTCTGTGTGTGTGTCTGTGTAAGTGTGTGTGTATTTGTGCTAGTCTGTGTGTCTGTGTCTGTGTGTGTATGTGAGTGTGTGTGTCTGTGTCTGTGTGCGTGTCAGTGTAACTGTGTGTGTGATTGTGAGTGTGTGGGAGTCTGTGCGAGAGTGTGTGTCTGTGACTGTGTGTGTGTCTGTGTCCGTGTCTGTGTGTGAGTGTGTGTGACAGTGTGTGTGTATGTGTGTGTGTGTGTGTGTGTGTGTGTGTGTGTGTGTCTGTGTAAGTGTGTGAGTGCGTTTGTCTGTGTCTGTCTGTGAGTGTGTGTGTCTGTGTGTGTGAGTGTGTGTGTGTGGCTGTGTCTATGTGTTTGTGTCTATGTGTGTGTCAGTGTAAGTGTGTGTGTGTTTGTGTCTGTGAGTGTGTATGTCTGTGTTTGTGTCTGTGTGTGAGTGTGTATCAGTGTAAGTGTGTTTGTGTGTGTGTCTGTGTTTGTCTGTGAGTGTGTGTCTCTGTGGCTGTGTGAGTGTGTGTGTCTGTGTCTGTGTGTGTGTCTATTTGTGTGTGTGTCAGTGTAAGTGTGTCTGTGGGTGTGTGTGTGTCTGTGTGAGTGTGTGTGTCTGTGTCTATGTGCTTGTGTCTGTGTGTGTGTCTGTGTCTGTGTGAGTGTGTGTTTCTGTGTCTTTGTGTGTGTGTCTGTGTGTGTGAGTGTGTGTGAGTCTGTGTCTGTGTGTGTGTGTCTGTGTGTGTGTCTGTGTGTGTGAGTGTGTGTGTCTGTGTCTATGTGTTTGTGTCTGTGTGTGTGTGTCTGTGTAAGTGTGTGTGTCTGTGTAAGTGTGTGTGTGAGTGTGTGTGTGTCTGTGTGTGTGTGTCTGTGTGTGTGTCAGTGTAAATGTGTCTGTGTGTGTCTGTGTGTGTCTGTGTGTGTGGCTGTGTCTATGTGTTTGTGTCTGTGTGTGTGTCAGTGTAAGTGTGTGTGTGATTGTGTCTGTGTGAGTGTGTGTGTCTGTGTCTGTGTGTCTGTGTGTGTGTCTATTTGTGTGTGTGTCAGTGTAAGTGTGTCTGTGGGTGTGTGGGGGTCTGTGTGAGTGTGTGTGTCTGCGTGTGTGTGTCTGTGTGTGTGTGTGTGAATGTGTGTGTCTGTGTCTATGTGCTTGTGTCTGTGTGTGTGTCTGTGTGTGTGAGTGTGTGTCTGTGTCTGTGTGAGTGTCTGTGTGAGTGTGTGTGTCTGTGTCTTTGTGTGTGTGTCTGTGTGTGTGTGAGTGTGTGTGAGTATGTGTCTGTGTGTGAGTGTGTGTGACAGTGTGTGTGTCTCTGCGTGTCTGAGCGTGAGTGTGTGTGTCTGTGACTGTGTGTGTGTCTGTGTGTGTGAGTGTGTGTGTCTGTGTCTATGTGTTTGTGTCTGTGTGTGTGTCTGTGTAAGTGTGTGCGCGCGTTTGTGTGTGTCTGTGAGTGTGTGTGTCTGTGTGTGTGTGTGAGTGTGTGTGTGTGTGAGTGTGTGCGTCGGTGTCTGTGTGTGTATGTGAGTGTGTGTGTCTGTGTGTGTGTCTGTGTGTGTGTGTCTGTGTGGGTGAGTGTCTGTGTCTGTGTGTGTCTGTGTGTTTCTGTGCGAGTGTGCGTGTCTGTGTGTGTGTGTGTGTGTGTGTGTGTGTCTGTGTGTGTCTGTGAGTGTGTGTGTCTGTCTTTGTGTGTGTGTGTCAGTGTAAATGTGTCTCTGTGTGTCTGTTTGTCTGTGTGTGTCTGTGAGTGTGTGTGTCAGAGTCTGTGTGTGTGTCTGTGTAAGTGTGTGTGTGTGAGTGTGTGTGTGTCTGTGTGTGTGTGTGTGTATTTGTGCGAGTCTGTGTGTCTGTGTGTGTATGTGAGTGTGTGTGTCTGTGTCTGTGTGCGTGTCAGTGTAACTGTGTGTGTGATTGTGAGTGTGTGGGAGTCTGTGCGAGAGTGTGTGTCTGTGACTGTGTGTGTGTCTGTGTCCGTGTCTGTGTGTGAGTGTGTGTGACAGTGTGTGTGTCTGTGTCTGTGTGTGTGTGTGTGTGTGTGTGTGTGTGTGTGTGTGTGTGTCTGTGTAAGTGTGTGAGTGCGTTTGTCTGTGTCTGTCTGTGAGTGTGTGTGTCTGTGTGTGTGAGTGTGTGTGTGTGGCTGTGTCTATGTGTTTGTGTCTATGTGTGTGTCAGTGTAAGTGTGTGTGTGTTTGTGTCTGTGAGTGTGTGTGTCTGTGTTTGTGTCTGTGTGTGAGTGTGTATCAGTGTAAGTGTGTTTGTGTGTGTGTCTGTGTTTGTCTGTGAGTGTGTGTCTCTGTGGCTGTGTGAGTGTGTGTGTCTGTGTCTGTGTGTGTGTCTATTTGTGTGTGTGTCAGTGTAAGTGTGTCTGTGGGTGTGTGTGTGTCTGTGTCTATGTGCTTGTGTCTGTGTGTGTGTCTGTGTCTGTGTGAGTGTGTGTTTCTGTGTCTTTGTGTGTGTGTCTGTGTGTGTGAGTGTGTGTGAGTCTGTGTCTGTGTGTGTGTGTCTGTGTGTGTGTCTGTGTGTGTGAGTGTGTGTGTCTGTGTCTATGTGTTTGTGTCTGTGTGTGTGTGTCTGTGTAAGTGTGTGTGTCTGTGTAAATGTGTCTGTGTGTGTCTGTGTGTGTCTGTGTGTGTGTGTGGCTGTGTCTATGTGTTTGTGTCTGTGTGTGTGTCAGTGTAAGTGTGTGTGTGATTGTGTCTGTGTGAGTGTGTGTGTCTGTGTCTGTGTGTCTGTGTGTGTGTCTATTTGTGTGTGTGTCAGTGTAAGTGTGTCTGTGGGTGTGTGGGGGTCTGTGTGAGTGTGTGTGTCTGCGTGTTTGTGTCTATGTGTGTGTCAGTGTAAGTGTGTGTGTGTTTGTGTCTGTGAGTGTGTGTGTCTGTGTTTGTGTCTGCGTGTTTGTGTCTATGTGTGTATCAGTGTAAGTGTGTTTGTGTGTGTGTCTGTGTTTGTCTGTGAGTGTGTGTCTCTGTGGCTGTGTGAGTGTGTGTGTCTGTGTCTGTGTGTGTGTCTATTTGTGTGTGTGTCAGTGTAAGTGTGTCTTTGTGTGTGTGTCTGTGTGTGTGTCTGTGTGAGTGTGTGTGTCTGTGTCTATGTGTTTGTGTCTGTGTGTGTGTGTCTGTGTAAGTGTGTGTGTCTGTGTAAGTGTGTGTGTGTGAGTGTGTGTGTGTCTGTGTGTGTGTGTCTGTGTGTGTGTCAGTGTAAATGTGTCTGTGTGTGTCTGTGTGTGTGTGTGGCTGTGTCTATGTGTTTGTGTCTGTGTGTGTGTCAGTGTAAGTGTGTGTGTGATTGTGTCTGTGTGAGTGTGTGTGTCTGTGTCTGTGTGTCTGTGTGTGTGTCTATTTGTGTGTGTGTCAGTGTAAGTGTGTCTGTGGGTGTGTGGGGGTCTGTGTGAGTGTGTGTGTCTGCGTGTGTGTGTCTGTGTGTGTGTGTGTGTGAGTGTGTGTGTCTGTGTCTGTGTGTGTGTGAGTGTGTGTCTCTGTGTGTGTGTGTCTGAGTCTGTGTGTGTGTGTGCCTGTGTGAGTGTGTGTGTCTATGTCTGTGTGTGTGTGCCTCTGTGTGTGTGTCAGTGTAATTGTGTGTTTATGAGTGTGTGTTTCTGTGTCTGTGTTTGTATGAGTGTGTGTGTCTTTGTGTGTGTCTCTCTCTGTGTGTGTGTGAGTGTGTGTGTCTGTGTGTGTCTGTGAGTGTGTGTGTCTGTGTGTGTGTCTGTGTGAGTGTTTGTGTCTGTGTCTGTGTGTTCGTCTGTGTGTGTGTCTGTGTGTGTGTCTATATGTGTGTTTGTCAGTGTAAGTGTGTGTGTGAGTGTGTGTATCTGTCTCTGTGTGTCTGTGAATATGTGTGTCTGTGTCTGTGTCTGTGTGTGTGTGTGTCTGTGTATGTGTCTGAGTGTGTGTCTGTCTGTGCGTGTGTGTGTCTGTGTGTGTGTGTCTGTGTCTGTGTGTGTGTGTCTTTGTGTGTGTCAGTGTAAGTGTGTGTGTCTGTGAATGTGTGTGTCTGTGTCTGTGTGTGTGTCTGTGTGTGTGTGTGTCTGTGAATATGTGTGTCTGTGTCTGTGTGTGTGTGTGTCTGTCTGAATGTGTGTGTCTGTGTCTGTCTGTGTGTGTGTCTGAGTCAGTGTGTGTATCTGTGTCTGTGTGTGTCCGTGTGTGTGTCTGTGCGTGTGTGTGTGACTGTGTGAGTGTGTGTGTCTGTGTCTGTGTGTGTGTCTGTGTGAGTGTGTGTGTCAGTGTAAGTGTGTGTGTGTGTCTGCGTGTATCTGTCAGTGTGTGTGTGTCTGTGTGGGTGAGTGTCTGTGTCTGTGTGTGTCTGTGTGTTTCTGTGCGAGTGTGCGTGTCTGTGTCTGTGTGTGTGTGTGTGTCTGTGTGTGTCTGTGAGTGTGTGTGTCTGTCTTTGTGTGTGTGTGTCAGTGTAAATGTGTCTCTGTGTGTCTGTTTGTCTGTGTGTGTCTGTGAGTGTGTGTGTCAGAGTCTGTGTGTGTGTCTGTGTAAGTGTGTGTGTATTTGTGCTAGTCTGTGTGTCTGTGTCTGTGTGTGTATGTGAGTGTGTGTGTCTGTGTCTGTGTGCGTGTCAGTGTAACTGTGTGTGTGATTGTGAGTGTGTGGGAGTCTGTGCGAGAGTGTGTGTCTGTGACTGTGTGTGTGTCTGTGTCCGTGTCTGTGTGTGAGTGTGTGTGACAGTGTGTGTGTATGTGTGTGTGTGTGTGTGTGTGTGTGTGTGTGTGTGTGTCTGTGTAAGTGTGTGAGTGCGTTTGTCTGTGTCTGTCTGTGAGTGTGTGTGTCTGTGTGTGTGAGTGTGTGTGTGTGGCTGTGTCTATGTGTTTGTGTCTATGTGTGTGTCAGTGTAAGTGTGTGTGTGTTTGTGTCTGTGAGTGTGTATGTCTGTGTTTGTGTCTGTGTGTGAGTGTGTATCAGTGTAAGTGTGTTTGTGTGTGTGTCTGTGTTTGTCTGTGAGTGTGTGTCTCTGTGGCTGTGTGAGTGTGTGTGTCTGTGTCTGTGTGTGTGTCTATTTGTGTGTGTGTCAGTGTAAGTGTGTCTGTGGGTGTGTGTGTGTCTGTGTGAGTGTGTGTGTCTGTGTCTATGTGCTTGTGTCTGTGTGTGTGTCTGTGTCTGTGTGAGTGTGTGTTTCTGTGTCTTTGTGTGTGTGTCTGTGTGTGTGAGTGTGTGTGAGTCTGTGTCTGTGTGTGTGTGTCTGTGTGTGTGTCTGTGTGTGTGAGTGTGTGTGTCTGTGTCTATGTGTTTGTGTCTGTGTGTGTGTGTCTGTGTAAGTGTGTGTGTCTGTGTAAGTGTGTGTGTGAGTGTGTGTGTGTCTGTGTGTGTGTGTCTGTGTGTGTGTCAGTGTAAATGTGTCTGTGTGTGTCTGTGTGTGTCTGTGTGTGTGGCTGTGTCTATGTGTTTGTGTCTGTGTGTGTGTCAGTGTAAGTGTGTGTGTGATTGTGTCTGTGTGAGTGTGTGTGTCTGTGTCTGTGTGTCTGTGTGTGTGTCTATTTGTGTGTGTGTCAGTGTAAGTGTGTCTGTGGGTGTGTGGGGGTCTGTGTGAGTGTGTGTGTCTGCGTGTGTGTGTCTGTGTGTGTGTGTGTGTGAATGTGTGTGTCTGTGTCTATGTGCTTGTGTCTGTGTGTGTGTCTGCGTGTGTGAGTGTGTGTCTGTGTCTGTGTGAGTGTCTGTGTGAGTGTGTGTGTCTGTGTCTTTGTGTGTGTGTCTGTGTGTGTGTGAGTGTGTGTGAGTATGTGTCTGTGTGTGAGTGTGTGTGACAGTGTGTGTGTCTCTGCGTGTCTGAGCGTGAGTGTGTGTGTCTGTGACTGTGTGTGTGTCTGTGTGTGTGAGTGTGTGTGTCTGTGTCTATGTGTTTGTGTCTGTGTGTGTGTCTGTGTAAGTGTGTGCGCGCGTTTGTGTGTGTCTGTGAGTGTGTGTGTCTGTGTGTGTGTGTGAGTGTGTGTGTGTGAGTGTGTGCGTCGGTGTCTGTGTGTGTATGTGAGTGTGTGTGTCTGTGTGTGTGTCTGTGTGTGTGTGTCTGTGTGGGTGAGTGTCTGTGTCTGTGTGTGTCTGTGTGTTTCTGTGCGAGTGTGCGTGTCTGTGTGTGTGTGTGTGTGTGTGTGTGTGTCTGTGTGTGTCTGTGAGTGTGTGTGTCTGTCTTTGTGTGTGTGTGTCAGTGTAAATGTGTCTCTGTGTGTCTGTTTGTCTGTGTGTGTCTGTGAGTGTGTGTGTCAGAGTCTGTGTGTGTGTCTGTGTAAGTGTGTGTGTGTGAGTGTGTGTGTGTCTGTGTGTGTGTGTGTGTATTTGTGCGAGTCTGTGTGTCTGTGTGTGTATGTGAGTGTGTGTGTCTGTGTCTGTGTGCGTGTCAGTGTAACTGTGTGTGTGATTGTGAGTGTGTGGGAGTCTGTGCGAGAGTGTGTGTCTGTGACTGTGTGTGTGTCTGTGTCCGTGTCTGTGTGTGAGTGTGTGTGACAGTGTGTGTGTCTGTGTCTGTGTGTGTGTGTGTGTGTGTGTGTGTGTGTGTGTGTGTGTGTCTGTGTAAGTGTGTGAGTGCGTTTGTCTGTGTCTGTCTGTGAGTGTGTGTGTCTGTGTGTGTGAGTGTGTGTGTGTGGCTGTGTCTATGTGTTTGTGTCTATGTGTGTGTCAGTGTAAGTGTGTGTGTGTTTGTGTCTGTGAGTGTGTGTGTCTGTGTTTGTGTCTGTGTGTGAGTGTGTATCAGTGTAAGTGTGTTTGTGTGTGTGTCTGTGTTTGTCTGTGAGTGTGTGTCTCTGTGGCTGTGTGAGTGTGTGTGTCTGTGTCTGTGTGTGTGTCTATTTGTGTGTGTGTCAGTGTAAGTGTGTCTGTGGGTGTGTGTGTGTCTGTGTCTATGTGCTTGTGTCTGTGTGTGTGTCTGTGTCTGTGTGAGTGTGTGTTTCTGTGTCTTTGTGTGTGTGCTGTGTGTGTGAGTGTGTGTGAGTCTGTGTCTGTGTGTGTGTGTCTGTGTGTGTGTCTGTGTGTGTGAGTGTGTGTGTCTGTGTCTATGTGTTTGTGTCTGTGTGTGTGTGTCTGTGTAAGTGTGTGTGTCTGTGTAAGTGTGTGTGTGTGAGTGTGTGTGTGTCTGTGTAAATGTGTCTGTGTGTGTCTGTGTGTGTCTGTGAGTGTGTGTGTCTGTGTCTGTGTGTGTGTGTCTCTGTGTGTGTGTGAGTGTGTGTGTGTCTGTCTGTGTGTGTGTGAGTGTGTGTCTCTGTGTGTGTGTGTCTGAGTCTGTGTGTATGTGTGTGTCTGTGTGAGTGTGTGTGTCTATGTCTGTGTGTGTCTCAGTGTAAGTGTGTGTGTGTGAGTGTGTGTTTCTGTGTCTGTGTTTGTATGAGTGTGTGTGTCTCTGTGTGTGTGTGTGAGTGTGTGTGTCTGTGTGTGTCTGTGTGTCTGTGTCTGTGTCTGTGTGTGTGTGTCTGTGTATGTGTCTGAGTGTGTGTCTGTGTCTGTGCGTGTGTGTGTCTGTGTGAGTGTGTGTGTCTGTGTCTGTGTGTGTGTGTCTTTGTGTGTGTCAGTGTAAGTGTGTGTGTCTGTAAATGTGTGTGTCTGTGTGTGTGTCTGTGTGTGTGTGTGTGTCTGTGAATATGTGTGCCTGTGTCTGTGTGTCTGTGTGTCTGTCTGAATGTGTGTGTCTGTGTCTGTCTGTGTGTGTGTCTGAGTCAGTGTGTATCTGTGTCAGTGTGTGTCTGTGTGTGTGTCTGTGCGTGTGTGTGTGTGTCTGTGTGTGTCTGTGAGTGTGTGTGTCTGTATTTGTGTGTGTGTGTCAGTGTAAATGTGTCTCTGTGTGTCTGTTTGTCTGTGTGTGTCTGTGACTGTGTGTGTCAGAGTCTGTGTGTGTGTCTGTGTGTGTGTGTATCTGTGCGAGTCTGTGTGTCTGTGTCTGTGTGTGTATGTGGGTGTGTGTGTCTGTGTCTGTGTGCGTGTCAGTGTAACTGTGTGTGTGAGTGTGACTGTGTGGGTGTCTGTGCGAGTGTGTGTGTCTGTGACTGTGTGTGTGTCAGTGTAAGTGTGTGTCTGTGTCCGTGTCTGTGTGTGAGTGTGTGTGACAGTGTGTGTGTCTATGTCTGTGTGTGTGTCTCTGTGAGTGTGTCAGTGTCAGTGTGTGTGTGTGAGTGTGTGTTTCTGTGTCCATGTTTGTGTGAGTGTGTGTCTGTGTGTGTGTGTGTCTGTGTGAGTGTGTGTGTCTATATCTGTGTGTGTGTCAGTGTAAGTGTGTGTGTGTGTGTGAGTGTGTGTGTCTATATGTGTGTGTGTCAGTGTAAGTGTGTGTGTGAGTGTGTGTGTCTGTCTGTGTGTGTCTGTGAATATGTGTGTCTGTGTCTGTGTGTGTGTGAGTCTGTGTCTATGTATGTGTCTGAGTGTGTCTGTGAGTGTGTGTGTCTGTGTCTGTGTGTGTGTTTGTGTGTGTGTGTGTCTGTGTGTCTGTGTGTGTCTGTGAATATGTGTGTCTGTCTGTGTGTGTCTGTGAATATGTGTGTCTGTGTCTGTGTGTGAGTGTGTCTGTGTGTGTGTGTGTCTGTGTGTGTGTGTGTCTGTGTGAGTGTGTGTGTCTGTGTCTGTGTGTGTGTGTCTTTGTGTGTGTCAGTGTGTGTGTGTGTCTGTGAATGTGTGTCTGTGTCTGTGTGTGTGTGTCTGTCTGTGTCTCTGTGTGTGTGTGTGTCTGAGTGTCTGTGTGTGTATGTGAATATGTGTGTCTGTGTGTGTGTGTCTGTGTGTGTGTGTCTGTGTCTGTGTGTGTGTCTGAATGTGTGTGTCTGTGTCTGTCTGTGTGTGTGTCTGAGTCAGTGTGTGTATCTGTGTCTGTGTGTGTCTCTGTGCGTGTGTGTGAGACTGTGTGAGTGTGTGTGTCTGTGTCTGTGTGTGTGTATTTGTGAGTGTGTATGTCTGTGTCTGGGTGTGTGTGTGTCTGTGTTAGTGTGTGTGTCTGTGTGTGTCTGTGTCCGTGTCTGTGTGTGAGTGTGTGTGACAGTGTGTGTGTCTGTGTCTCTGTGTGTGTGTGTGTGTGTGTGTGTGTGTGAGTTTGTGTGTCTGTGTCTGTGTGTGTATGTGAGTGTGTGTGTCTCTGTGTGTGTGAGTGTGTGTGTGTCTGTGTGTGTGTGGCTGTGTCTATGTGTTTGTGTCTGTGTGTGTGTCAGTGTAAGTGTGTGTGTGTGTTTGTGTCTGTGAGTGTGTGTGTCTGTGTCTGTGTGTTTGTGTCTGTGTGTGAGTGTGTATCAGTGTAAGTGTGTTTGTGTGTGTGTCTGTGTTTGTCTGTGAGTGTGTGTCTCTGTGTCTGTGTGTGTGTGTCTGTGTGAGTGAGTGTGTCTGTGTGTCTGTGTGTGTCTATTTGTGTGTGTGTCAGTGTAAGTGTGTCTGTGGGTGTGTGTGTGTGTCTGTGTGAGTGTGTGTGTCTGTGTCTGTGTGTGTGTCTGTGTGTTTGTGTGTGTGATTGTGTGTGTCTGTATCTATGTGCTTGTGTCTGTGTGTGTGTGTGTCTGCGTGTGAGTGTGAGTGTGTGTGTGTCTGTGTGAGTGTGAGTGTCTGTGTCTGTGTGTGTGTCTGTGTGTGTGAGTGTGTGTGTCTGTGTCTGTGTGTTTGTGTCTGTGTGTGTGTGTCTGTGTGTGTCTGTGAGTGTGTGTCTCTGTGTCTGTGTGTGTGTCTGTGTGAGTGTCTGTGTCTGTGTCTGTGTGTCTGTGTGTGTGTCTATTTGTGTGTGTGTCAGTGTAAGTGTGTCTGTGTCTGTCTGTGAGTGTGTGTGTCTGTGTCTGTGTGCGTGTCAGTGTAACTGTGTGTGTGTGTGAGTGTGTGGGTGTCTGTGCGAGTGTGTGTGTCTGTGTCTGTGAGTGTGTCAGTGTAAGTCTGTGTATGTGTGTCTGTGTGTGTCTGTGAGTGTGTGTGTCTGTGTCTGTGTGTGTGTGTCTCTGTGTGTGTGTGTGTGTCTGTGTCTGTGTGTGTGAGTGTGTGTCTCTGTGTGTGTGTGTCTGTCTGTGAGTGTGTGTGTCTGTGTGAGTGTGTGTGTCTATGTCTGTGTGTGTGTCTCTGTGTGTGTGTCAGTGTAAGTGTGTGTGTGAGTGTGTGTTTCTGTGTCTGTGTTTGTATGAGTGTGTGTGTCTGTGTGTGTGTCTGTGTGTGTGTGAGTGTGTGTGTCTGTGTGTGTCTGTGAGTGTGTGTGTCTGTGTCTGTGTGTGTGTCTGTGTGAGTGTTTGTGTCTGTGTCTGTGTGTTTGTCTGTGTGTGTGTCTGTGTTTGTGTCTATATGTGTGTTTGTCAGTGTAAGTGTGTGTGTGTGAGTGTGAGTGTCTGTCTCTGTGTGTCTGTGAATATGTGTGTCTGTGTCTGTGTCTGTGTGTGTGTGTCTGTGTCTGTGTATGTGAGTGTGTGTGTCTGTATCTATGTGCTTGTGTCTGTGTGTGTGTGTGTCTGCGTGTGAGTGTGAGTGTGTGTGTGTCTGTGTATGTGTCTGTGTGTGTCTGTGAATATGTGTGTCTGTGTCTCTGTGTGTGTGTGTCTGTGTCTGTGCGTGTGTGTGTCTGTGTGAGTGTGTGTGTCTGTGTCTATGTGCTTGTGTCTGTGTGTGTGTCTGTGTGTGTGTGAGTGTATGTGTCTGTGTCTGTGTTAGAGTCTGTGTGAGTGTGTGTTTCTGTGTCTTTGTGTGTGTGTCTGTGTGTGTGAGTGTGTGTGAGTCTGTGTCTGTGTGTTTGTGTCTGTGTGTGAGTGTGTGTGATAGTGTGTGTGTCTCTGCGTGTCTGAGCGTGAGGGTGTGTGTCTGTGTCTGTGTGTGTGTGTGTCTGTGTGTGTGTCTGTGTGTGTGAGTGTGTGTGTCTGTGTCTATGTGTTTGTGTCTGTGTGTGTGTCTGTGTAAGTGTGTGCGTGTGAGTGTGTTTGTGTCTGTGTGTGTGTGTGTGTCTGTGTGTGAGTGTGTCTGTGTGTGTGTCAGTGTAAATGTGTCTGTGTGTGTCTGTTTGTCTGTTTGTGTCTGTGAGTGTGTGTGTCTGAGTATGTGTGTGTGTCTGTGTCTGTGTGTGTCTGTGAGTGTGTGTGTCTGTGTCTGTGTGCGTGTCAGTGTAACTGTGTGTGAGAGTGTGAGTGTGTGGGTGTCTGTGCGAGTGTGTGTGTCTGTGTCTGTGTCTGTGTGTGTGTCAGTTTAAGTGTGTGTATGTGTGTCTGTGTGTGTCTGTGAGTGTGTGTGTCTGTGTGTGTCTGTGAGTGTGTGTGTCTTTGTCTATGTGTTTGTGTCTGTGTGTGTGTGTCTGTGTAAGTGTGTGTGTTCGTTTGTGTGTGTCTGTGAGTGTGTGTGTCTGTGTGTGTGTGAGTGTGTGTGTGTGAGTGTGTGTGTCTGTGTCTGTGTGTGTATGTGAGTGTGTGTGTCTGTGGGTGTGTTTGTGTGTGTGTCTGTGTGTGTGTGGCTGTGTCTATGTGTTTGTGTCTGTGAGTATGTGTGTCTGTCTCTTTGTCAGTGTAAGTGTGTGTGTGTGTCGGTGTGTGTGTGTGTGAGAGTGTGTGTCTGTGTCTGTGTGTGTGTCTGTGTGAGTGTGTGTGTGTCTGTGTCTGTGTGTGTGTGTGTTTCTGTGTTTGTCTGTTAGTGTGTGTGTCTGTGTCTGTGTGTGTGTCTCTGTATGTGAGTGTGTGTGTCTCTGTGATTGTTTGTCTGTGTGTGTCTGTGAATGTGTGTGTCTGTGTTTGTGTGTTTTTGTGTCTGTGTGTGTGTCTGTGAGTGTGTGTGCCTGTGTCTGTGTGCGTGTCAGTGTAACTGTGTGTGTGAGTGTGAGTGTGTGGGTGTCTGTGCGAGTGTGTGTGTCTGTGTCTGTGTGTGTGTCAGTGTAAGTGTGTGTATGTGTGTCTGTGTGTGTCTGTGAGTGTGTGTGTCTGTGTCTGTGTGTGTGTGTCTCTGTGTGTGTGAGTGTGTGTGTGTCTGTCTGTGTGTGTGTGAGTGTGTGTCTCTGTGTGTGTGTGTCTGAGTCTGTGTGTATGTGTGTGTCTGTGTGAGTGTGTGTGTCTATGTCTGTGTGTGTCTCAGTGTAAGTGTGTGTGTGTGAGTGTGTGTTTCTGTGTCTGTGTTTGTATGAGTGTGTGTGTCTCTGTGTGTGTGTGTGAGTGTGTGTGTCTGTGTGTGTCTGTGTGTCTGTGTCTGTGTCTGTGTGTGTGTGTCTGTGTATGTGTCTGAGTGTGTGTCTGTGTCTGTGCGTGTGTGTGTCTGTGTGAGTGTGTGTGTCTGTGTCTGTGTGTGTGTGTCTTTGTGTGTGTCAGTGTAAGTGTGTGTGTCTGTAAATGTGTGTGTCTGTGTGTGTGTCTGTGTGTGTGTGTGTGTCTGTGAATATGTGTGTCTGTGTCTGTGTGTCTGTGTGTCTGTCTGAATGTGTGTGTCTGTGTCTGTCTGTGTGTGTGTCTGAGTCAGTGTGTATCTGTGTCAGTGTGTGTCTGTGTGTGTGTCTGTGCGTGTGTGTGTGTGTCTGTGTGTGTCTGTGAGTGTGTGTGTCTGTATTTGTGTGTGTGTGTCAGTGTAAATGTGTCTCTGTGTGTCTGTTTGTCTGTGTGTGTCTGTGACTGTGTGTGTCAGAGTCTGTGTGTGTGTCTGTGTGTGTGTGTATCTGTGCGAGTCTGTGTGTCTGTGTCTGTGTGTGTATGTGGGTGTGTGTGTCTGTGTCTGTGTGCGTGTCAGTGTAACTGTGTGTGTGAGTGTGACTGTGTGGGTGTCTGTGCGAGTGTGTGTGTCTGTGACTGTGTGTGTGTCAGTGTAAGTGTGTGTCTGTGTCCGTGTCTGTGTGTGAGTGTGTGTGACAGTGTGTGTGTCTATGTCTGTGTGTGTGTCTCTGTGAGTGTGTCAGTGTCAGTGTGTGTGTGTGAGTGTGTGTTTCTGTGTCCATGTTTGTGTGAGTGTGTGTCTGTGTGTGTGTGTCTGTGTGAGTGTGTGTGTCTATATCTGTGTGTGTGTCAGTGTAAGTGTGTGTGTGTGTGAGTGTGTGTGTCTATATGTGTGTGTGTCAGTGTAAGTGTGTGTGTGAGTGTGTGTGTCTGTCTGTGTGTGTCTGTGAATATGTGTGTCTGTGTCTGTGTGTGTGTGAGTCTGTGTCTATGTATGTGTCTGAGTGTGTCTGTGAGTGTGTGTGTCTGTGTCTGTGTGTGTGTTTGTGTGTGTGTGTGTCTGTGTGTCTGTGTGTGTCTGTGAATATGTGTGTCTGTCTGTGTGTGTCTGTGAATATGTGTGTCTGTGTCTGTGTGTGAGTGTGTCTGTGTGTGTGTGTGTCTGTGTGTGTGTGTGTCTGTGTGAGTGTGTGTGTCTGTGTCTGTGTGTGTGTGTCTTTGTGTGTGTCAGTGTGTGTGTGTGTCTGTGAATGTGTGTCTGTGTCTGTGTGTGTGTGTCTGTCTGTGTCTCTGTGTGTGTGTGTGTCTGAGTGTCTGTGTGTGTATGTGAATATGTGTGTCTGTGTGTGTGTGTCTGTGTGTGTGTGTCTGTGTCTGTGTGTGTGTCTGAATGTGTGTGTCTGTGTCTGTCTGTGTGTGTGTCTGAGTCAGTGTGTGTATCTGTGTCTGTGTGTGTCTCTGTGCGTGTGTGTGAGACTGTGTGAGTGTGTGTGTCTGTGTCTGTGTGTGTGTATTTGTGAGTGTGTATGTCTGTGTCTGGGTGTGTGTGTGTCTGTGTTAGTGTGTGTGTCTGTGTGTGTCTGTGTCCGTGTCTGTGTGTGAGTGTGTGTGACAGTGTGTGTGTCTGTGTCTCTGTGTGTGTGTGTGTGTGTGTGTGTGTGAGTTTGTGTGTCTGTGTCTGTGTGTGTATGTGAGTGTGTGTGTCTCTGTGTGTGTGAGTGTGTGTGTGTCTGTGTGTGTGTGGCTGTGTCTATGTGTTTGTGTCTGTGTGTGTGTCAGTGTAAGTGTGTGTGTGTGTTTGTGTCTGTGAGTGTGTGTGTCTGTGTCTGTGTGTTTGTGTCTGTGTGTGAGTGTGTATCAGTGTAAGTGTGTTTGTGTGTGTGTCTGTGTTTGTCTGTGAGTGTGTGTCTCTGTGTCTGTGTGTGTGTGTCTGTGTGAGTGAGTGTGTCTGTGTGTCTGTGTGTGTCTATTTGTGTGTGTGTCAGTGTAAGTGTGTCTGTGGGTGTGTGTGTGTGTCTGTGTGAGTGTGTGTGTCTGTGTCTGTGTGTGTGTCTGTGTGTTTGTGTGTGTGATTGTGTGTGTCTGTATCTATGTGCTTGTGTCTGTGTGTGTGTGTGTCTGCGTGTGAGTGTGAGTGTGTGTGTGTCTGTGTGAGTGTGAGTGTCTGTGTCTGTGTGTGTGTCTGTGTGTGTGAGTGTGTGTGTCTGTGTCTGTGTGTTTGTGTCTGTGTGTGTGTGTCTGTGTGTGTCTGTGAGTGTGTGTCTCTGTGTCTGTGTGTGTGTCTGTGTGAGTGTCTGTGTCTGTGTCTGTGTGTCTGTGTGTGTGTCTATTTGTGTGTGTGTCAGTGTAAGTGTGTCTGTGTCTGTCTGTGAGTGTGTGTGTCTGTGTCTGTGTGCGTGTCAGTGTAACTGTGTGTGTGTGTGAGTGTGTGGGTGTCTGTGCGAGTGTGTGTGTCTGTGTCTGTGAGTGTGTCAGTGTAAGTCTGTGTATGTGTGTCTGTGTGTGTCTGTGAGTGTGTGTGTCTGTGTCTGTGTGTGTGTCTCTGTGTGTGTGTGTGTCTGTGTCTGTGTGTGTGAGTGTGTGTCTCTGTGTGTGTGTGTCTGTCTGTGAGTGTGTGTGTCTGTGTGAGTGTGTGTGTCTATGTCTGTGTGTGTGTCTCTGTGTGTGTGTCAGTGTAAGTGTGTGTGTGAGTGTGTGTTTCTGTGTCTGTGTTTGTATGAGTGTGTGTGTCTGTGTGTGTGTCTGTGTGTGTGTGAGTGTGTGTGTCTGTGTGTGTCTGTGAGTGTGTGTGTCTGTGTCTGTGTGTGTGTCTGTGTGAGTGTTTGTGTCTGTGTCTGTGTGTTTGTCTGTGTGTGTGTCTGTGTTTGTGTCTATATGTGTGTTTGTCAGTGTAAGTGTGTGTGTGTGAGTGTGAGTGTCTGTCTCTGTGTGTCTGTGAATATGTGTGTCTGTGTCTGTGTCTGTGTGTGTGTGTCTGTGTCTGTGTATGTGAGTGTGTGTGTCTGTGTCTATGTGCTTGTGTCTGTGTGTGTGTCTGTGTGTGTGTGAGTGTGTGTGTCTGTGTCTGTGTTAGAGTCTGTGTGAGTGTGTGTTTCTGTGTCTTTGTGTGTGTGTCTGTGTGTGTGAGTGTGTGTGAGTCTGTGTCTGTGTTTTTGTGTCTGTGTGTGAGTGTGTGTGATAGTGTGTGTGTCTCTGCGTGTCTGAGCGTGAGGGTGTGTGTCTGTGTCTGTGTGTGTGTGTGTCTGTGTGTGTGTCTGTGTGTGTGAGTGTGTGTGTCTGTGTCTATGTGTTTGTGTCTGTGTGTGTGTGTGTGTCTGTGTAAGTGTGTGCGTGTGAGTGTGTGTGTGTCTGTGTGTGTGTGTCTGTGTGTGTGTCAGTGTAAATGTGTCTGTGTGTGTCTGTTTGTCTGTTTGTGTCTGTGAGTGTGTGTGTCTGAGTATGTGTGTGTGTCTGTGTCTGTGTGTGTCTGTGAGTGTGTGTGTCTGTGTCTGTGTGCGTGTCAGTGTAACTGTGTGTGAGAGTGTGAGTGTGTGGGTGTCTGTGCGAGTGTGTGTGTCTGTGTCTGTGTCTGTGTGTGTGTCAGTGTAAGTGTGTGTATGTGTGTCTGTGTGTGTCTGTGAGTGTGTGTGTCTGTGTGTGTCTGTGAGTGTGTGTGTCTTTGTCTATGTGTTTGTGTCTGTGTGTGTGTGTAAGTGTGTGTGTTCGTTTGTGTGTGTCTGTGAGTGTGTGTGTCTGTGTGTGTGTGAGTGTGTGTGTGTGAGTGTGTGTGTCTGTGTCTGTGTGTGTATGTGAGTGTGTGTGTCTGTGGGTGTGTTTGTGTGTGTGTGTCTGTGTGTGTGTGGCTGTGTCTATGTGTTTGTGTCTGTGAGTATGTGTGTCTGTCTCTTTGTCAGTGTAAGTGTGTGTGTGTGTCGGTGTGTGTGTGTGAGAGTGTGTGTCTGTGTCTGTGTGTGTGTCTGTGTGAGTGTGTGTGTGTCTGTGTCTGTGTGTGTGTGTTTCTGTGTTTGTCTGTTAGTGTGTGTGTCTGTGTCTGTGTGTGTGTCTCTGTGATTGTTTGTCTGTGTGTGTCTGTGAATGTGTGTGTCTGTGTTTGTGTGTTTTTGTGTTTGTGTGTGTCTGTGAGTGTGTGTGCCTGTGTCTGTGTGCGTGTCAGTGTAACTGTGTGTGTGAGTGTGAGTGTGTGGGTGTCTGTGCGAGTGTGTGTGTCTGTGTCTGTGTGTGTGTCAGTGTAAGTGTGTGTATGTGTGTCTGTGTGTGTCTGTGAGTGTGTGTGTGTCTGTGTCTGTGTGTGTGTGTCTCTGTGTGTGTGTGAGTGTGTGTGTCTGTGTCTGTGTGTGTGTGAGTGTGTGTCTCTGTGTGTGTGTGTCTGAGTCTGTGTGTGTGTGTGCCTGTGTGAGTGTGTGTGTCTATGTCTGTGTGTGTGTGCCTCTGTGTGTGTGTCAGTGTAATTGTGTGTTTATGAGTGTGTGTTTCTGTGTCTGTGTTTGTATGAGTGTGTGTGTCTTTGTGTGTGTCTCTCTCTGTGTGTGTGTGAGTGTGTGTGTCTGTGTGTGTCTGTGAGTGTGTGTGTCTGTGTGTGTGTCTGTGTGAGTGTTTGTGTCTGTGTCTGTGTGTTCGTCTGTGTGTGTGTCTGTGTGTGTGTCTATATGTGTGTTTGTCAGTGTAAGTGTGTGTGTGAGTGTGTGTATCTGTCTCTGTGTGTCTGTGAATATGTGTGTCTGTGTCTGTGTCTGTGTGTGTGTGTGTCTGTGTATGTGTCTGAGTGTGTGTCTGTCTGTGCGTGTGTGTGTCTGTGTGTGTGTGTCTGTGTCTGTGTGTGTGTGTCTTTGTGTGTGTCAGTGTAAGTGTGTGTGTCTGTGAATGTGTGTGTCTGTGTCTGTGTGTGTGTCTGTGTGTGTGTGTGTCTGTGAATATGTGTGTCTGTGTCTGTGTGTGTGTGTGTCTGTCTGAATGTGTGTGTCTGTGTCTGTCTGTGTGTGTGTCTGAGTCAGTGTGTGTATCTGTGTCTGTGTGTGTCCGTGTGTGTGTCTGTGCGTGTGTGTGTGACTGTGTGAGTGTGTGTGTCTGTGTCTGTGTGTGTGTCTGTGTGAGTGTGTGTGTCAGTGTAAGTGTGTGTGTGTGTCTGCGTGTATCTGTCAGTGTGTGTGTGTCTGTGTGGGTGAGTGTCTGTGTCTGTGTGTGTCTGTGTGTTTCTGTGCGAGTGTGCGTGTCTGTGTCTGTGTGTGTGTGTGTGTGTCTGTGTGTGTCTGTGAGTGTGTGTGTCTGTCTTTGTGTGTGTGTGTCAGTGTAAATGTGTCTCTGTGTGTCTGTTTGTCTGTGTGTGTCTGTGAGTGTGTGTGTCAGAGTCTGTGTGTGTGTCTGTGTAAGTGTGTGTGTATTTGTGCTAGTCTGTGTGTCTGTGTCTGTGTGTGTATGTGAGTGTGTGTGTCTGTGTCTGTGTGCGTGTCAGTGTAACTGTGTGTGTGATTGTGAGTGTGTGGGAGTCTGTGCGAGAGTGTGTGTCTGTGACTGTGTGTGTGTCTGTGTCCGTGTCTGTGTGTGAGTGTGTGTGACAGTGTGTGTGTATGTGTGTGTGTGTGTGTGTGTGTGTGTGTGTGTGTGTCTGTGTAAGTGTGTGAGTGCGTTTGTCTGTGTCTGTCTGTGAGTGTGTGTGTCTGTGTGTGTGAGTGTGTGTGTGTGGCTGTGTCTATGTGTTTGTGTCTATGTGTGTGTCAGTGTAAGTGTGTGTGTGTTTGTGTCTGTGAGTGTGTATGTCTGTGTTTGTGTCTGTGTGTGAGTGTGTATCAGTGTAAGTGTGTTTGTGTGTGTGTCTGTGTTTGTCTGTGAGTGTGTGTCTCTGTGGCTGTGTGAGTGTGTGTGTCTGTGTCTGTGTGTGTGTCTATTTGTGTGTGTGTCAGTGTAAGTGTGTCTGTGGGTGTGTGTGTGTCTGTGTGAGTGTGTGTGTCTGTGTCTATGTGCTTGTGTCTGTGTGTGTGTCTGTGTCTGTGTGAGTGTGTGTTTCTGTGTCTTTGTGTGTGTGTCTGTGTGTGTGAGTGTGTGTGAGTCTGTGTCTGTGTGTGTGTGTCTGTGTGTGTGTCTGTGTGTGTGAGTGTGTGTGTCTGTGTCTATGTGTTTGTGTCTGTGTGTGTGTGTCTGTGTAAGTGTGTGTGTCTGTGTAAGTGTGTGTGTGAGTGTGTGTGTGTCTGTGTGTGTGTGTCTGTGTGTGTGTCAGTGTAAATGTGTCTGTGTGTGTCTGTGTGTGTCTGTGTGTGTGGCTGTGTCTATGTGTTTGTGTCTGTGTGTGTGTCAGTGTAAGTGTGTGTGTGATTGTGTCTGTGTGAGTGTGTGTGTCTGTGTCTGTGTGTCTGTGTGTGTGTCTATTTGTGTGTGTGTCAGTGTAAGTGTGTCTGTGGGTGTGTGGGGGTCTGTGTGAGTGTGTGTGTCTGCGTGTGTGTGTCTGTGTGTGTGTGTGTGAATGTGTGTGTCTGTGTCTATGTGCTTGTGTCTGTGTGTGTGTCTGCGTGTGTGTGTCTGTGTGTGTGTGTGTGTGAATGTGTGTGTCTGTGTCTATGTGCTTGTGTCTGTGTGTGTGTCTGTGTGTGTGAGTGTGTGTCTGTGTCTGTGTGAGTGTCTGTGTGAGTGTGTGTGTCTGTGTCTTTGTGTGTGTGTCTGTGTGTGTGTGAGTGTGTGTGAGTATGTGTCTGTGTGTGAGTGTGTGTGACAGTGTGTGTGTCTCTGCGTGTCTGAGCGTGAGTGTGTGTGTCTGTGACTGTGTGTGTGTCTGTGTGTGTGAGTGTGTGTGTCTGTGTCTATGTGTTTGTGTCTGTGTGTGTGTCTGTGTAAGTGTGTGCGCGCGTTTGTGTGTGTCTGTGAGTGTGTGTGTCTGTGTGTGTGTGTGAGTGTGTGTGTGTGTGTGAGTGTGTGCGTCGGTGTCTGTGTGTGTATGTGAGTGTGTGTGTCTGTGTGTGTGTCTGTGTGTGTGTGTCTGTGTGGGTGAGTGTCTGTGTCTGTGTGTGTCTGTGTGTTTCTGTGCGAGTGTGCGTGTCTGTGTGTGTGTGTGTGTGTGTGTGTGTCTGTGTGTGTCTGTGAGTGTGTGTGTCTGTCTTTGTGTGTGTGTGTCAGTGTAAATGTGTCTCTGTGTGTCTGTTTGTCTGTGTGTGTCTGTGAGTGTGTGTGTCAGAGTCTGTGTGTGTGTCTGTGTAAGTGTGTGTGTGTGAGTGTGTGTGTGTCTGTGTGTGTGTGTGTGTATTTGTGCGAGTCTGTGTGTCTGTGTGTGTATGTGAGTGTGTGTGTCTGTGTCTGTGTGCGTGTCAGTGTAACTGTGTGTGTGATTGTGAGTGTGTGGGAGTCTGTGCGAGAGTGTGTGTCTGTGACTGTGTGTGTGTCTGTGTCCGTGTCTGTGTGTGAGTGTGTGTGACAGTGTGTGTGTCTGTGTCTGTGTGTGTGTGTGTGTGTGTGTGTGTGTGTGTGTGTGTCTGTGTAAGTGTGTGAGTGCGTTTGTCTGTGTCTGTCTGTGAGTGTGTGTGTCTGTGTGTGTGAGTGTGTGTGTGTGGCTGTGTCTATGTGTTTGTGTCTATGTGTGTGTCAGTGTAAGTGTGTGTGTGTTTGTGTCTGTGAGTGTGTGTGTCTGTGTTTGTGTCTGTGTGTGAGTGTGTATCAGTGTAAGTGTGTTTGTGTGTGTGTCTGTGTTTGTCTGTGAGTGTGTGTCTCTGTGGCTGTGTGAGTGTGTGTGTCTGTGTCTGTGTGTGTGTCTATTTGTGTGTGTGTCAGTGTAAGTGTGTCTGTGGGTGTGTGTGTGTCTGTGTCTATGTGCTTGTGTCTGTGTGTGTGTCTGTGTCTGTGTGAGTGTGTGTTTCTGTGTCTTTGTGTGTGTGTCTGTGTGTGTGAGTGTGTGTGAGTCTGTGTCTGTGTGTGTGTGTCTGTGTGTGTGTCTGTGTGTGTGAGTGTGTGTGTCTGTGTCTATGTGTTTGTGTCTGTGTGTGTGTGTCTGTGTAAGTGTGTGTGTCTGTGTAAGTGTGTGTGTGTGAGTGTGTGTGTGTCTGTGTAAATGTGTCTGTGTGTGTCTGTGTGTGTCTGTGTGTGTGTGTGGCTGTGTCTATGTGTTTGTGTCTGTGTGTGTGTCAGTGTAAGTGTGTGTGTGATTGTGTCTGTGTGAGTGTGTGTGTCTGTGTCTGTGTGTCTGTGTGTGTGTCTATTTGTGTGTGTGTCAGTGTAAGTGTGTCTGTGGGTGTGTGGGGGTCTGTGTGAGTGTGTGTGTCTGCGTGTTTGTGTCTATGTGTGTGTCAGTGTAAGTGTGTGTGTGTTTGTGTCTGTGAGTGTGTGTGTCTGTGTTTGTGTCTGCGTGTTTGTGTCTATGTGTGTATCAGTGTAAGTGTGTTTGTGTGTGTGTCTGTGTTTGTCTGTGAGTGTGTGTCTCTGTGGCTGTGTGAGTGTGTGTGTCTGTGTCTGTGTGTGTGTCTATTTGTGTGTGTGTCAGTGTAAGTGTGTCTTTGTGTGTGTGTCTGTGTGTGTGTCTGTGTGAGTGTGTGTGTCTGTGTCTATGTGTTTGTGTCTGTGTGTGTGTGTCTGTGTAAGTGTGTGTGTCTGTGTAAGTGTGTGTGTGTGAGTGTGTGTGTGTCTGTGTGTGTGTGTCTGTGTGTGTGTCAGTGTAAATGTGTCTGTGTGTGTCTGTGTGTGTGTGTGGCTGTGTCTATGTGTTTGTGTCTGTGTGTGTGTCAGTGTAAGTGTGTGTGTGATTGTGTCTGTGTGAGTGTGTGTGTCTGTGTCTGTGTGTCTGTGTGTGTGTCTATTTGTGTGTGTGTCAGTGTAAGTGTGTCTGTGGGTGTGTGGGGGTCTGTGTGAGTGTGTGTGTCTGCGTGTGTGTGTCTGTGTGTGTGTGTGTGTGAGTGTGTGTGTCTGTGTCTGTGTGTGTGTGAGTGTGTGTCTCTGTGTGTGTGTGTCTGAGTCTGTGTGTGTGTGTGCCTGTGTGAGTGTGTGTGTCTATGTCTGTGTGTGTGTGCCTCTGTGTGTGTGTCAGTGTAATTGTGTGTTTATGAGTGTGTGTTTCTGTGTCTGTGTTTGTATGAGTGTGTGTGTCTTTGTGTGTGTCTCTCTCTGTGTGTGTGTGAGTGTGTGTGTCTGTGTGTGTCTGTGAGTGTGTGTGTCTGTGTGTGTGTCTGTGTGAGTGTTTGTGTCTGTGTCTGTGTGTTCGTCTGTGTGTGTGTCTGTGTGTGTGTCTATATGTGTGTTTGTCAGTGTAAGTGTGTGTGTGAGTGTGTGTATCTGTCTCTGTGTGTCTGTGAATATGTGTGTCTGTGTCTGTGTCTGTGTGTGTGTGTCTGTGTATGTGTCTGAGTGTGTGTCTGTCTGTGCGTGTGTGTGTCTGTGTGTGTGTGTCTGTGTCTGTGTGTGTGTGTCTTTGTGTGTGTCAGTGTAAGTGTGTGTGTCTGTGAATGTGTGTGTCTGTGTCTGTGTGTGTGTCTGTGTGTGTGTGTGTCTGTGAATATGTGTGTCTGTGTCTGTGTGTGTGTGTGTCTGTCTGAATGTGTGTGTCTGTGTCTGTCTGTGTGTGTGTCTGAGTCAGTGTGTGTATCTGTGTCTGTGTGTGTCCGTGTGTGTGTCTGTGCGTGTGTGTGTGACTGTGTGAGTGTGTGTGTCTGTGTCTGTGTGTGTGTCTGTGTGAGTGTGTGTGTCAGTGTAAGTGTGTGTGTGTGTCTGCGTGTATCTGTCAGTGTGTGTGTGTCTGTGTGGGTGAGTGTCTGTGTCTGTGTGTGTCTGTGTGTTTCTGTGCGAGTGTGCGTGTCTGTGTCTGTGTGTGTGTGTGTGTGTCTGTGTGTGTCTGTGAGTGTGTGTGTCTGTCTTTGTGTGTGTGTGTCAGTGTAAATGTGTCTCTGTGTGTCTGTTTGTCTGTGTGTGTCTGTGAGTGTGTGTGTCAGAGTCTGTGTGTGTGTCTGTGTAAGTGTGTGTGTATTTGTGCTAGTCTGTGTGTCTGTGTCTGTGTGTGTATGTGAGTGTGTGTGTCTGTGTCTGTGTGCGTGTCAGTGTAACTGTGTGTGTGATTGTGAGTGTGTGGGAGTCTGTGCGAGAGTGTGTGTCTGTGACTGTGTGTGTGTCTGTGTCCGTGTCTGTGTGTGAGTGTGTGTGACAGTGTGTGTGTATGTGTGTGTGTGTGTGTGTGTGTGTGTGTGTGTGTGTGTGTGTCTGTGTAAGTGTGTGAGTGCGTTTGTCTGTGTCTGTCTGTGAGTGTGTGTGTCTGTGTGTGTGAGTGTGTGTGTGTGGCTGTGTCTATGTGTTTGTGTCTATGTGTGTGTCAGTGTAAGTGTGTGTGTGTTTGTGTCTGTGAGTGTGTATGTCTGTGTTTGTGTCTGTGTGTGAGTGTGTATCAGTGTAAGTGTGTTTGTGTGTGTGTCTGTGTTTGTCTGTGAGTGTGTGTCTCTGTGGCTGTGTGAGTGTGTGTGTCTGTGTCTGTGTGTGTGTCTATTTGTGTGTGTGTCAGTGTAAGTGTGTCTGTGGGTGTGTGTGTGTCTGTGTGAGTGTGTGTGTCTGTGTCTATGTGCTTGTGTCTGTGTGTGTGTCTGTGTCTGTGTGAGTGTGTGTTTCTGTGTCTTTGTGTGTGTGTCTGTGTGTGTGAGTGTGTGTGAGTCTGTGTCTGTGTGTGTGTGTCTGTGTGTGTGTCTGTGTGTGTGAGTGTGTGTGTCTGTGTCTATGTGTTTGTGTCTGTGTGTGTGTGTCTGTGTAAGTGTGTGTGTCTGTGTAAGTGTGTGTGTGAGTGTGTGTGTGTCTGTGTGTGTGTGTCTGTGTGTGTGTCAGTGTAAATGTGTCTGTGTGTGTCTGTGTGTGTCTGTGTGTGTGGCTGTGTCTATGTGTTTGTGTCTGTGTGTGTGTCAGTGTAAGTGTGTGTGTGATTGTGTCTGTGTGAGTGTGTGTGTCTGTGTCTGTGTGTCTGTGTGTGTGTCTATTTGTGTGTGTGTCAGTGTAAGTGTGTCTGTGGGTGTGTGGGGGTCTGTGTGAGTGTGTGTGTCTGCGTGTGTGTGTCTGTGTGTGTGTGTGTGAATGTGTGTGTCTGTGTCTATGTGCTTGTGTCTGTGTGTGTGTCTGCGTGTGTGAGTGTGTGTCTGTGTCTGTGTGAGTGTCTGTGTGAGTGTGTGTGTCTGTGTCTTTGTGTGTGTGTCTGTGTGTGTGTGAGTGTGTGTGAGTATGTGTCTGTGTGTGAGTGTGTGTGACAGTGTGTGTGTCTCTGCGTGTCTGAGCGTGAGTGTGTGTGTCTGTGACTGTGTGTGTGTCTGTGTGTGTGAGTGTGTGTGTCTGTGTCTATGTGTTTGTGTCTGTGTGTGTGTCTGTGTAAGTGTGTGCGCGCGTTTGTGTGTGTCTGTGAGTGTGTGTGTCTGTGTGTGTGTGTGAGTGTGTGTGTGTGTGTGAGTGTGTGCGTCGGTGTCTGTGTGTGTATGTGAGTGTGTGTGTCTGTGTGTGTGTCTGTGTGTGTGTGTCTGTGTGGGTGAGTGTCTGTGTCTGTGTGTGTCTGTGTGTTTCTGTGCGAGTGTGCGTGTCTGTGTGTGTGTGTGTGTGTGTGTGTGTGTGTCAGTGTAAATGTGTCTCTGTGTGTCTGTTTGTCTGTGTGTGTCTGTGAGTGTGTGTGTCAGAGTCTGTGTGTGTGTCTGTGTAAGTGTGTGTGTGTGAGTGTGTGTGTGTCTGTGTGTGTGTGTGTGTATTTGTGCGAGTCTGTGTGTCTGTGTGTGTATGTGAGTGTGTGTGTCTGTGTCTGTGTGCGTGTCAGTGTAACTGTGTGTGTGATTGTGAGTGTGTGGGAGTCTGTGCGAGAGTGTGTGTCTGTGACTGTGTGTGTGTCTGTGTCCGTGTCTGTGTGTGAGTGTGTGTGACAGTGTGTGTGTCTGTGTCTGTGTGTGTGTGTGTGTGTGTGTGTGTGTGTGTGTCTGTGTGTCTGTGTAAGTGTGTGAGTGCGTTTGTCTGTGTCTGTCTGTGAGTGTGTGTGTCTGTGTGTGTGAGTGTGTGTGTGTGGCTGTGTCTATGTGTTTGTGTCTATGTGTGTGTCAGTGTAAGTGTGTGTGTGTTTGTGTCTGTGAGTGTGTGTGTCTGTGTTTGTGTCTGTGTGTGAGTGTGTATCAGTGTAAGTGTGTTTGTGTGTGTGTCTGTGTTTGTCTGTGAGTGTGTGTCTCTGTGGCTGTGTGAGTGTGTGTGTCTGTGTCTGTGTGTGTGTCTATTTGTGTGTGTGTCAGTGTAAGTGTGTCTGTGGGTGTGTGTGTGTCTGTGTCTATGTGCTTGTGTCTGTGTGTGTGTCTGTGTCTGTGTGAGTGTGTGTTTCTGTGTCTTTGTGTGTGTGCTGTGTGTGTGAGTGTGTGTGAGTCTGTGTCTGTGTGTGTGTGTCTGTGTGTGTGAGTGTGTGTGTCTGTGTCTATGTGTTTGTGTCTGTGTGTGTGTGTCTGTGTAAGTGTGTGTGTCTGTGTAAGTGTGTGTGTGTGAGTGTGTGTGTGTCTGTGTAAATGTGTCTGTGTGTGTCTGTGTGTGGCTGTGTCTATGTGTTTGTGTCTGTGTGTGTGTCAGTGTAAGTGTGTGTGTGATTGTGTCTGTGTGAGTGTGTGTGTCTGTGTCTGTGTGTCTGTGTGTGTGTCTATTTGTGTGTGTGTCAGTGTAAGTGTGTCTGTGGATGTGTGGGGGTCTGTGTGAGTGTGTGTGTCTGCGTGTTTGTGTCTATGTGTGTGTCAGTGTAAGTGTGTGTGTGTTTGTGTCTGTGAGTGTGTGTGTCTGTGTTTGTGTCTGCGTGTTTGTGTCTATGTGTGTATCAGTGTAAGTGTGTTTGTGTGTGTGTCTGTGTTTGTCTGTGAGTGTGTGTCTCTGTGGCTGTGTGAGTGTGTGTGTCTGTGTCTGTGTGTGTGTCTATTTGTGTGTGTGTCAGTGTAAGTGTGTCTTTGTGTGTGTGTCTGTGTGTGTGTCTGTGTGAGTGTGTGTGTCTGTGTCTATGTGTTTGTGTCTGTGTGTGTGTGTCTGTGTAAGTGTGTGTGTCTGTGTAAGTGTGTGTGTGTGAGTGTGTGTGTGTCTGTGTGTGTGTGTCTGTGTGTGTGTCAGTGTAAATGTGTCTGTGTGTGTCTGTGTGTGTGTGTGGCTGTGTCTATGTGTTTGTGTCTGTGTGTGTGTCAGTGTAAGTGTGTGTGTGATTGTGTCTGTGTGAGTGTGTGTGTCTGTGTCTGTGTGTCTGTGTGTGTGTCTATTTGTGTGTGTGTCAGTGTAAGTGTGTCTGTGGGTGTGTGGGGGTCTGTGTGAGTGTGTGTGTCTGCGTGTGTGTGTCTGTGTGTGTGTGTGTGTGAATGTGTGTGTCTGTGTCTATGTGCTTGTGTCTGTGTGTGTGTGTGTCTGTGTGTGTGAGTGTGTGTCTGTGTCTGTGTGAGTGTCTGTGTGAGTGTGTGTGTCTGTGTCTTTGTGTGTGTGTCTGTGTGTGTGTGAGTGTGTGTGAGTATGTGTCTGTGTGTTTGTGTCTGTGTGTGAGTGTGTGTGACAGTGTGTGTGTCTCTGCGTGTCTGAGCGTGAGTGTGTGTGTCTGTGACTGTGTGTGTGTCTGTGTGTGTGTCTGTGTGTGTGAGTGTGTGTGTCTGTGTCTATGTGTTTGTGTCTGTGTGTGTGTCTGTGTAAGTGTGTGCACGCGTTTGTGTGTGTCTGTGAGTGTGTGTGTCTGTGTGTGTGTGTGAGTGTGTGTGTGTGTGTGTGTGAGTGTGTGCGTCGGTGTCTGTGTGTGTATGTGAGTGTGTGTGTCTGTGTGTGTGTCTGTGTGTGTGTGTGTCTGTGTGTGTGGCTGTGTCTATGTGTTTGTGTCTGTGAGTATGTGCGTATGTGTCTTTGTCAGTGTAAGTGTGTGTGTGTGTCGGTGTGTCTGTGTGAGTGTGTGTCTCTGTGTCTGTGTGTCTGTGTGTGTGTGTCTATTTGTGTGTGTGTCAGTGTAAGTGTGTCTGTGGGTGTGTGTGTGTCTTTGTGTGTGTGTCTGTGTGTGTGTGTGAATGTGTGCGTCTGTGTCTATGTGCTTGTGTCTGTGTGTGTGTCTGTGAGTGTGTGTGTCTGTCTGTGTGCGTGTCAGTGTAACTGTGTGTGCGAGTGTGTGTGTCTGTGTCTGTGTGTGTCAGTGTAAGTGTGTGTATGTGTGTCTGTGTGTGTCTGTGAGTGTGTGTGTCTGTGTCTGTGTGTGTGTGTCTCTGTGTGTGTGTTTGTGTGTGTGTATGTGTCTGTGTGAGTGTCTGTGTGAGTGTGTGTGTCTGTGTGAGTGTGTGTGTCTGTGTCTTTGTGTGTGTGTCTGTGTGTGTGAGAGAGTGTGTGTTTGAGTGTGTGTGTCTGTGTCTGTGTGTGTATGTGAGTGTGTGTGTCTGTGGGTGTGTCTGTGTGTGTGTCTGTGTGTGTGTGTGGCTGTGTCTATGTGTTTGTGTTGTGAGTGTGTGTGTCTGTGTCTGTGTGTGTATGTGAGTGTGTGTGTGTGTGTGTGTCTCTGTGTGTGTTTGTGTGTGTGTCTGTGTCTGTGTGAGTGTCTGTGTGAGTGTGTGCGTCTGTGTCTTTGTGTGTGTGTCTGTGTGTGTGTGAGTGTGTGTCTCTGTGTTTGTGTGTCTGTGAATGTGTGTGTCTGTGTTTGTGTGTTTTTGTGTCTCTGTGTGTGTCTGTGAGTGTGTGTGTCTGTCTGTGTGCGTGTCAGTGTAACTGTGTGTGCGAGTGTGTGTGTCTGTGTCTGTGTGTGTCAGTGTAAGTGTGTGTATGTGTGTCTGTGTGTGTCTGTGAGTGTGTGTGTCTGTGTCTGTGTGTGTGTGTCTGTGTGTGTGTGAGTGTGTGTGTCTGTGTCTGTGTGTGTGAGTGTGTGTCTCTGTGTGTGTGTGTCTGAGTCTGTGTGAGTGTTTGTGTCTATGTCTGTGTGTGTGTCTCTGTGTGTGTGTGAGTGTGTGTTTCTGTGTCTGTGTGTGTCTGTACGAGTGTGTGTGTCTGTGTCTGTGTGTGTCTGTGAGTGTGTGTGTCTGTGTCTCTGTGCGTGTCAGTGTAACTGTGTGTGTGAGTGTGAGTGTGTGGGTCTGTGCGAGTGTGTGTGTCTGTGTCTGTGTCTGTGTGTGTGTCAGTGTAAGTGTGTGTATGTGTGTCTGTGTGTGTGTCTGTGTGTGTGTGTGGGTGTGTCTATGTGTTTGTGTCTGTGAGTGTGTGTGTCTGTGTCTGTGTGTGTATGTGAGTGTGTGTGTCTGTGTGTGTGTGTCTCTGTGTGTGTGTTTGTGTGTGTGTCTGTGTCTGTGTGAGTGTCTGTGTGAGTGTGTGTGTCTGTGTCTTTGTGTGTGTGTCTGTGTGTGCGAGTGTGTGTGTCTGTGTCTGTGTGTGTCAGTGTAAGTTTGTGTATGTGTGTCTGTGAGTGTGTGTGTCTGTGTCTGTCTGTGTGTGTGTCTCTGTGTGTGTGTTTGTGTGTGTATCTGTGTCTGTGTGAGTGTCTGTGTGAGTGTGTGTGTCTGTGTCTTTGTGTGTGTGTCTGTGTGTGTGTGAGTGTGTGTGTGTGAGTGTGTGTGTCTGTGTCTGTGTGTGTATGTGAGTGTGTGTGTCTGTGGGTGTGTCTGTGTGTGTGTCTGTGTGTGTGTGTGGCTGTGTCTATGTGTTTGTGTATGTGAGTGTGTGTGTCTGTGGGTGTGTCTGTGTGTGTGTCTGTGTGTGTGTGTGGCTGTGTCTATGTGTTTGTGTCTGTGAGTGTGTGTGTCTGTGTCTGTGTGTGTATGTGAGTGTGTGTGTCTGTGTGTGTGTGTCTCTGTGTGTGTGTTTGTGTGTGTGTCTGTGTCTGTGTGAGTGTCTGTGTGAGTGTCTGTGTGAGTGTGTGTGTCTGTGTCTTTGTGTGTGTGTCTGTGTGTGTGTGAGTGTGTGTGTGTGAGTGTGTGTCTCTGTGTTTGTGTGTCTGTGAATGTGTGTGTCTGTGTTTGTGTGTTTTTGTGTCTGTGTGTGTGTCTGTGAGTGTGTGTGTCTGTCTGTGTGCGTGTCAGTGTAACTCTGTGTGCGAGTGTGTGTGTCTGTGTCTGTGTGTGTCAGTGTAAGTGTGTGTATGTGTGTCTGTGTGTGTCTGTGAGTGTGTGTGTCTGTGTCTGTGTGTGTGTGTCTCTGTGTGTGTGAGTGTGTGTGTCTGTGTCTGTGTGTGTGAGTGTGTGTCTCTGTGTGTGTGTGTGTCTGAGTCTGTTGAGTGTTTGTGTTTATGTCTGTGTGTGTGTGTCTCTGTGTGTGTGTGAGTGTGTGTTTCTGTGTCTGTGTGTGTCTGTACGAGTGTGTGTGTCTGTGTCTGTGAGTGTGTGTGTCTGTGTCTGTGTGCGTGTCAGTGTAACTGTGTGTGTGAGTGTGAGTGTGTGGGTCTGTGCGAGTGTGTGTGTCTGTGTCTGTGTGTGTGTCAGTGTAAGTGTGTGTATGTGTGTCTGTGTGTGTCTGTGAGTGTGTGTGTGTCTGTGTCTATGTGTTTGTGTCTGTGTGTGTGTCTGTGTAAGTGTGTGTGTGCGTTTGTGTGTGTCTGTGAGTGTGTGTGTATGTGAGTGTGTGTTTCTGTGTGTGTGTCTCTGTGTGTGTGAGTGTGTGTGTGTCTGTGTGTGTGTGTGTGGCTGTGTCTATGTGTTTGTGTCTGTGTGTGTGTCAGTGTAAGAGTGTGTGTGTTTGTGTCTGTGAGTGTGTGTGTCTGTGTCTGTGTGTTTGTGTCTGTGTGTGAGTGTGTATCAGTGTAAGTGTGTTTGTGTGTGTGTCTGTTTGTCTGTGAGTGTGTGTCTCTGTGTCTGTGTATGTGTGTGTGTGTCTGTGTGAGTGTGTGTGTCTGTGTGTGTGTCTATTTGTGTGTGTGTCAGTGTAAGTGTGTCTGTGGGTGTGTGTGTGTCTGTGTGAGTGTGTGTGTCTGTGTCTGTGTGTGTGTGTCTGTGTGTTTGTGTGTGTGAGTGTGTGTGTCTGTATCTATGTGCTTGTGTCTGTGTGTGTGTGTGTCTGTGTGTGTGTGAGTGTGTGTGTGTGTCTGTGTGAGTGTGAGTGTCTGTGTCTGTGTGTATGTGAGTGTGTGTGTCTGTGTCTGTGTGTTTGTGTCTGTGTGTGAGGGTGTATCAGTGTAAGTGTGTTTGTGTGTGTCTGTGTTTGTCTGTGAGTGTGTGTGTCTGTGTCTATGTGTTTGTGTCTGTGTGTGTGTATCTGTGTAAGTGTGTGTGCGTTTGTGTGTGTCTGTGAGTGTGTGTGTATGTGAGTGTGTGTGTCTGTGTGTGTGTCTCTGTGTCTGTGAGTGTGTGTGTGTCTGTGTGTGTGTGTCAGTGTAAGTGTGTGTGTGTTTGTGTCTGTGAGTGCGTGTGTCTGTGTCTGTGTGTTTGTGTCTGTGTGTGAGTGTGTATCAGTGAAAGTGTGTTTGTGTGTGTGTCTGTTTGTCTGTGAGTGTGTGTCTCTGTGTCTGTGTGTGTGTGTCTGTGTGAGTGTGTGTGTCTGTGTCTGTGTGTCTGTGTGTGTGTCAGTGTAAGTGTGTCTGTGGGTGTGTGTGTGTGACTGTGTGAGTGTGTGTGTCTGTGTGTGTGTCTGTGTGTTTGTGTGTGTGAGTGTGTGTGTCTGTATCTATGTGCTTGTGTCTGTGTGAGTGTCTGTGTGTGTGTGTGAGCGTGTGTGTGTGTCTGTGTGAGTGTGAGTGTCTGTGTCTGTGTGTGTGTCTGTGTGTGTGAGTGTGTGTGTCTGTGTCTGTGTGTTTGTGTCTGTGTGTGAGGGTGTATCAGTGTAATTGTGTTTGTGTGTGTCTGTGTTTGTCTGTGAGTGTGTGTCTCTGTGTCTTTGTGTGTGTGTGTCTGTGTGAGTGTGTGTGTCTGTGTCTGTGTGTGTGTCTATTTGTGCGTGTGTCAGTGTAAGTGTGTCTGTGGGTGTGTGTGTGTCTGTGTGAGTGTGTGTGTCTGCGTGTGTGTGTGTGTGAATGTGTGTGTCTGTGTCTATGTGCTTGTGTCTGTGTGTGTGTCTGTGTGTGTGTGAGTGTGTGTGTCTGTGTGAGTGTCTGTGTGAGTGTGTGTTTCTGTGTCTTTGTGTGTGTGTCTGTGTGTGTGTGAGAGTGTGTGTGAGTCTGTGTCTGTGTGTTTGTGTCTGTGTGTGAGTGTGTGTGACAGTGTGTGTGTCTCTGCGTGTCTGAGCGTGAGGGTGTGTGTCTGTGTCTGTGTGTGTGTGTGTCTGTGTGTGTGAGTGTGTGTGTCTGTGTCTATGTGTTTGTGTCTGTGTGTGTGTCTGTGTAAGTGTGTGTGTCTGTGTAAGTGTGTGTGTGTGAGTGTGTGTGTGTCTGTGTGTGTGTGTGTGTCTGTGTGTGTGTCAGTGTAAATGTGTCTGTGTGTGTCTTTTTGTCTGTTTGTGTCTGTGAGTGTGTCTGTCTGAGTATGTGTGTGTGTCTGTGTGTGTGTGTGTCTGTACGAGTGTGTGTGTCTGTGTCTGTGTGTGTCTGTGAGTGTGTGTGTCTGTGTCTGTGTGCGTGTCAGTGTAACTGTGTGTGTGAGTGTGAGTGTGTGGGTGTCTGTGCGAGTGTGTGTGTCTGTGTGTGTGTGTGTGTCAGTGTAAGTGTGTGTATGTGTGTCTGTGAGTGTGTGTGTCTGTGTCTATGTGTTTGTGTCTGTGTGTGTCTGTGTAAGTGTGTTTGTCTGTGAGTGTGTGTGTATGTGAGTGTGTGTTTCTGTGTGTGTGTCTCTGTGTGTGTAAGTGTGTGTGTGTCTGTGTGTGTGTGTGGCTGTGTCTATGTGTTTGTGTCTGTGTGTGAGTGTGTATCAGTGTAAGTGTGTTTGTGTGTGTGTCTGTTTGTCTGTGAGTGTGTGTCTCTGGTTCTGTGTGTGTGTGTGTGTGTGTGTCTGTGTGAGTGTGTGTGTCTGTGTCTGTGTGTCTGTGTGTGTGTCTATTTGTGTGTGTGTCAGTGTAAGTGTGTCTGTGGGTGTGTGTGTGTCTGTGTGAGTGTGTGTGTCTGTGTCTGTGTGTGTGTGTCTGTGTGTTTGTGTGTGTGAGTGTGTGTGTCTGTATCTATGTGCTTGTGTCTGTGTGTGTGTGTGTCTGTGTGTGTGAGTGTGTGTGTGTGTCTGTGTGTTTGTGTCTGTGTGTGAGGGTGTATCAGTGTAAGTGTGTTTGTGTGTGTCTGTGTTTGTCTGTGAGTGTGTGTGTCTGTGTCTATGTGTTTGTGTCTGTGTGTGTCTGTGTAAGTGTGTGTGCGTTTGTGTGTGTCTGTGTGTTTGTGTGTGTGTGAGTGTGTGTGTGTCTGTATCTATGTGCTTGTGTCTGTGTGTGTGAGTGTGTGTGTGTGTTTGTGTGAGTGTGAGTGTCTGTGTCAGTGTGTGTGTCTGTGTGTGTGTGAGTGTGTGTGTCTGTGTCTGTGTGTGAGTGTGTATCAGTGTAAGTGTGTTTGTGTGTGTGTCTGTGTTTGTCTGTGAGTGTGTGTCTCAGTGTCTGTGTGTGTGTGTCTGTGTGAGTGTGTGGGTCTGTGTCTGTGTGTCTGTGTGTGTGTCTATTTGTGTGTGTGTCAGTGTAAGTGTGTCTGTGGGTGTGTGGGGGTCTGTGTGAGTGTGTGTGTCTGCGTGTGTGTGTCTGTGTGTGTGTGTGTGAATGTGTGTGTCTGTGTCTATGTGCTTGTGTCTGTGTGTGTGTGTCTGTGTGTGTGAGTGTGTGTCTGATTCTGTGTGAGTGTCTGTGTGAGTGTGTGTGTCTGTGTCTTTGTGTGTGTGTCTGTGTGTGTGTGAGTGTGTGTGAGTTTGTGTCTGTGTGTTTGTGTCTGTGTGTGAGTGTGTGTGACAGTGTGTGTGTCTCTGCGTGTCTGAGCGTGAGTGTGTGTGTCTGTGACTGTGTGTGTGTCTGTGTGTGTGTCTGTGTGTGTGAGTGTGTGTGTCTGTGTCTATGTGTTTGTGTCTGTGTGTGTGTCTGTGTAAGTGTGTGCGCGCGTTTGTGTGTGTCTGTGAGTGTGTGTGTCTGCGTGTGTGTGTGAGTGTGTGTGTGTGTGAGTGTGTGCGTCGGTGTCTGTGTGTGTATGTGAGTGTGTGTGTCTGTGTGTGTGTGTCTGTGTGTGTGGCTGTGTCTATGTGTTTGTGTCTGTGAGTATGTGCGTATGTGTCTTTGTCAGTGTAAGTGTGTGTGTGTCGGTGTGTGTGTGTGTGTTTGTGTCTGTGTGAGTGTGTGTGTGTGTGTGTCTGTGTCTGTGTGTGTATTTCTGTGTTTGTCTGTGAGTGTGTGTGTCTGTGTCTGTGTGTGTGTCTCTGTGTGTGAGTGTGTGTGTCTCTGTGTGTGAGTGTATCTGTGCGAGTGTGTGTGTCTGTGTCTGTGTGTGTATGTGAATGTGTGTGTCTGTGTCTGTGTGCGTGTCAGTGTAACTGTGTGTGTGAGTGTGAGTGTGTGGGTGTCTGTGCGAGTGTGTGTGTCTGTGTCTGTGTGTTTGTGTCTGTGTGTGAGTGTGTATCAGTGTAAGTGTGTTTGTGTGTGTGTCTGTTTGTCTGTGAGTGTGTGTCTCTGTGTCTGTGTGTGTGTGTGTCTGTGTGAGTGTGTGTGTCTGTGTCTGTGTGTCTGTGTGTGTGTGTCAGTGTAAGTGTGTCTGTGGGTGTGTGTGTGTGTCTGTGTGAGTGTGTGTGTCTGTGTGTGTGTTTGTGTGTTTGAGTGTGTGAGTGTGTGTGTCTGTATCTATGTGCTTGTGTGTGTGTGTGTGTCTGTGTGTGTGTGTGAGCGTGTGTGTGTGTCTGTGTGAGTGTGAGTGTCTGTGTCTGTGTGTGTGTCTGTGTGTGTGTGAGTGTGTGTGTCTGTGTCTGTGTGTTTGTGTCTGTGTGTGAGGGTGTATCAGTGTAAGTGTGTTTGTGTGTGTCTGTGTTTGTCTGTGAGTGTGTGTCTCTGTGTCTTTGTGTGTGTCTGTGTGAGTGTGTGTGTCTGTGTCTGTGTGTGTGTCTATTTGTGCGTGTGTCAGTGTAAGTGTGTCTGTGGGTGTGTGTGTGTCTGTGTGAGTGTGTGTGTCTGCCTGTGTGTGTGAATGTGTGTGTCTGTGTCTATGTGCTTGTGTCTGTGTGCGTGTCTGTGTGTGTGTGAGTGTATGTGTCTGTGTGAGTGTGTGTTTCTGTGTCTTTGTGTGTGTGTGTCTGTGTGTGTGTGTGAGTGTGTGTGAGTCTGTGTCTGTGTGTTTGTGTCTGTGTGTGAGTGTGTGTGACAGTGTGTGTGTCTCTGCGTGTCTGAGCGTGAGGGTGTGTGTCTGTGTCTGTGTGTGTGTGTCTGTGTGTGTGAGTGTGTGTGTCTGTGTCTATGTGTTTGTGTCTGTGTGTGTGTCTGTGTAAGTGTGTGTGTCTGTGTAAGTGTGTGTGTGTGTGAGTGTGTGTGTGTCTGTGTGTGTGTGTCTGTGTGTGTGTCAGTGTAAATGTGTCTGTGTGTGTCTTTTTGTCTGTTTGTGTCTGTGAGTGTGTGTGTCTGAGTATGTGTGTGTCTGTGTAAGAGTGTGTGTGTGAGTGTGTGTGTGTCTGTGTGTGTGTGTCTGTACGAGTGTGTGTGTCTGTGTCTGTGTGTGTCTGTGAGTGTGTGTGTCTGTGTCTGTGTGCGTGTCAGTGTAACTGTGTGTGTGAGTGTGAGTGTGTGGGTGTCTGTGCGAGTGTGTGTGTCTGTGTCTGTGTGTGTGTCAGTGTAAGTGTGTGTATGTGTGTCTGTGTGTGTCTGTGAGTGTGTGTGTCTGTGTCTATGTGTTTGTGTCTGTGTGTGTGTCTGTGTAAGTGTGTGTGTCTGTGAGTGTGTGTGTACGTGAGTGTGTGTTTCTGTGTGTGTGTCTCTGTGTGTGTGAGTGTGTGTGTGTCTGTGTGTGTGTGGCTGTGTCTATGTGTTTGTGTCTGTGTGTGAGTGTGTATCAGTGTAAGTGTGTTTGTGTGTGTGTCTGTTTGTCTGTGAGTGTGTGTCTCTGGTTCTGTGTGTGTGTGTGTGTGTGTGTGTCTGTGTGAGTGTGTGTGTCTGTGTCTGTGTGTCTGTGTGTGTGTCTATTTGTGTGTGTGTCAGTGTAAGTGTGTCTGTGGGTGTGTGTGTCTGTGTGAGTGTGTGTGTCTGTGTCTGTGTGTGTGAGTCTGTATGTTTGTGTGTGTGAGTGTGTGTGTCTGTATCTATGTGCTTGTGTCTGTGTGTGTGTGTCTGTGTGTGTGAGTGTGTGTGTGTCTGTGTGTTTGTGTCTGTGTGTGAGGGTGTATCAGTGTAAGTGTGTTTGTGTGTGTCTGTGTGTTTGTGTGTGTGTGAGTGTGTGTGTGTCTGTATCTATGTGCTTGTGTCTGTGTGTGTGAGTGTGTGTGTGTCTGTGTGAGTGTGAGTGTCTGTGTCTGTGTGTGTGTCTGTGTGTGTGTGAGTGTGTGTGTGTCTGTGTCTGTGTGTTTGTGTCTGTGTGTGAGTGTGTATCAGTGTAAGTGTGTTTGTGTGTGTGTCTGTGTTTGTCTGTGAGTGTGTGTCTCAGTGTCTCTGTGTGTGTGTGTCTGTGTGAGTGTGTGTGTCTGTGTCTGTGTGTCTGTGTGTGTGTCTATTTGTGTGTGTGTCAGTGTAAGTGTGTCTGTGGGTGTGTGGGGGTCTGTGTGAGTGTGTGTGTCTGCGTGTGTGTGTGTGTCTGTGTGTGTGTGTGTGTGTGTCTGTGTCTATGTGCTTGTGTCTGTGTGTGTGTGTCTGTGTGTGTGAGTGTGTGTCTGATTCTGTGTGAGTGTCTGTGTGAGTGTGTGTGTCTGTGTCTTTGTGTGTGTGTCTGTGTGTGTGTGAGTGTGTGTGAGTTTGTGTCTGTGTGTTTGTGTCTGTGTGTGAGTGTGTGTGACAGTGTGTATGGCTCTGCGTGTCTGAGCGTGAGTGTGTGTGTCTGTGACTGTGTGTGTGTGTGTGTGTGTGTCTGTGTGTGTGAGTGTGTGTGTCTGTGTCTATGTGTTTGTGTCTGTGTGTGTGTCTGTGTAAGTGTGTGCGCGCGTTTGTGTGTGTCTGTGAGTGTGTGTGTCTGTGTGTGTGTGTGAGTGTGTGTGTGTGTGTGAGTGTGTGCGTCGGTGTCTGTGTGTGTATGCGAGTGTGTGTGTCTGTGTGTGTGTGTGTCTGTGTGTGTGGCTGTGTCTATGTGTTTGTGTCTGTGAGTATGTGCGTATGTGTCTTTGTCAGTGTAAGTGTGTGTGTGTGTCGGTGTGTGTGTGTGAGTGTTTGTGTCTGTGTGAGTGTGTGTGTGTGTGTCTGTGTGTGTGTGAGAGTGTGTGTGAGTCTGTGTCTGTGTGTTTGTGTCTGTGTGTGAGTGTGTGTGACAGTGTGTGTGTCTCTGCGTGTCTGAGCGTGAGGGTGTGTGTCTGTGTCTGTGTGTGTGTGTGTCTGTGTGTGTGAGTGTGTGTGTCTGTGTCTATGTGTTTGTGTCTGTGTGTGTGTCTGTGTAAGTGTGTGTGTCTGTGTAAGTGTGTGTGTGTGAGTGTGTGTGTGTCTGTGTGTGTGTGTCTGTGTGTGTGTCAGTGTAAATGTGTCTGTGTGTGTCTTTTTGTCTGTTTGTGTCTGTGAGTGTGTGTGTCTGAGTATGTGTGTGTGTCTGTGTAAGAGTGTGTGTGTGAGTGTGTGTGTGTCTGTGTGTGTGTGTGTCTGTACGAGTGTGTGTGTCTGTGTCTGTGTGTGTCTGTGAGTGTGTGTGTCTGTGTCTGTGTGCGTGTCAGTGTAACTGTGTGTGTGAGTGTGAGTGTGTGGGTGTCTGTGCGAGTGTGTGTGTCTGTGTCTGTGTGTGTGTCAGTGTAAGTGTGTGTATGTGTGTCTGTGAGTGTGTGTGTCTGTGTCTATGTGTTTGTGTCTGTGTGTGTGTCCGTGTAAGTGTGTGTGTCTGTGAGTGTGTGTGTATGTGAGTGTGTGTTTCTGTGTGTGTGTCTCTGTGTGTGTAAGTGTGTGTGTGTCTGTGTGTGTGTGTGGCTGTGTCTATGTGTTTGTGTCTGTGTGTGAGTGTGTATCAGTGTAAGTGTGTTTGTGTGTGTGTCTGTTTGTCTGTGAGTGTGTGTCTCTGGTTCTGTGTGTGTGTGTGTGTCTGTGTGAGTGTGTGTGTCTGTGTCTGTGTGTCTGTGTGTGTGTCTATTTGTGTGTGTGTCAGTGTAAGTGTGTCTGTGGGTGTGTGTGTGTCTGTGTGAGTGTGTGTGTCTGTGTCTGTGTGTGTGTGTCTGTGTGTTTGTGTGTGTGAGTGTGTGTGTCTGTATCTATGTGCTTGTGTCTGTGTGTGTGTGTGTCTGTGTGTGTGAGTGTGTGTGTGTGTGTGTCTGTGTGTTTGTGTCTGTGTGTGAGGGTGTATCAGTGTAAGTGTGTTTGTGTGTGTCTGTGTTTGTCTGTGAGTGTGTGTGTCTGTGTCTATGTGTTTGTGTCTGTGTGTGTGTATCTGTGTGTGTGTGAGTGTGTGTTTCTGTGTCTGTGTGTGTCTGTACGAGTGTGTGTGTCTGTGTCTGTGTGTGTCTGTGAGTGTGTGTGTCTGTGTCTCTGTGCGTGTCAGTGTAACTGTGTGTGTGAGTGTGAGTGTGTGGGTCTGTGCGAGTGTGTGTGTCTGTGTGTGTGTCAGTGTAAGTGTGTGTATGTGTGTCTGTGTGTGTGTCTGTGTGTGTGTGTGGGTGTGTCTATGTGTTTGTGTCTGTGAGTGTGTGTGTCTGTGTCTGTGTGTGTATGTGAGTGTGTGTGTCTGTGTGTGTGTGTCTCTGTGTGTGTGTTTGTGTGTGTGTCTGTGTCTGTGTGAGTGTCTGTGTGAGTGTGTGTGTCTGTGTCTTTGTGTGTGTGTCTGTGTGTGCGAGTGTGTGTGTCTGTGTCTGTGTGTGTCAGTGTAAGTTTGTGTATGTGTGTCTGTGAGTGTGTGTGTCTGTGTCTGTGTGTGTGTGTGTCTCTGTGTGTGTGTTTGTGTGTGTATCTGTGTCTGTGTGAGTGTGTGTGTCTGTGTCTTTGTGTGTGTGTCTGTGTGTGTGTGAGTGTGTGTGTGTGAGTGTGTGTGTCTGTGTCTGTGTGTGTATGTGAGTGTGTGTGTCTGTGGGTGTGTCTGTGTGTGTGGCTGTGTGTGTGTGTGGCTGTGTCTATGTGTTTGTGTATGTGAGTGTGTGTGTCTGTGGGTGTGTCTGTGTGTGTGTCTGTGTGTGTGTGTGGCTGTGTCTATGTGTTTGTGTCTGTGAGTGTGTGTGTCTGTGTCTGTGTGTGTATGTGAGTGTGTGTGTCTGTGTGTGTGTGTCTCTGTGTGTGTGTTTGTGTGTGTGTCTGTGTCTGTGTGAGTGTCTGTGTGAGTGTCTGTGTGAGTGTGTGTGTCTGTGTCTTTGTGTGTGTGTCTGTGTGTGTGTGAGTGTGTGTGTGTGAGTGTGTGTCTCTGTGTTTGTGTGTCTGTGAATGTGTGTGTCTGTGTTTGTGTGTTTTTGTGTCTGTGTGTGTGTCTGTGAGTGTGTGTGTCTGTCTGTGTGCGTGTCAGTGTAACTCTGTGTGCGAGTGTGTGTGTCTGTGTCTGTGTGTGTCAGTGTAAGTGTGTGTATGTGTGTCTGTGTGTGTCTGTGAGTGTGTGTGTCTGTGTCTGTGTGTGTGTGTCTCTGTGTGTGTGAGTGTGTGTGTCTGTGTCTGTGTGTGTGAGTGTGTGTCTCTGTGTGTGTGTGTGTCTGAGTCTGTTGAGTGTTTGTGTTTATGTCTGTGTGTGTGTGTCTCTGTGTGTGTGTGAGTGTGTGTTTCTGTGTCTGTGTGTGTCTGTACGAGTGTGTGTGTCTGTGTCTGTGAGTGTGTGTGTCTGTGTCTGTGTGCGTGTCAGTGTAACTGTGTGTGTGAGTGTGAGTGTGTGGGTCTGTGCGAGTGTGTGTGTCTGTGTCTGTGTGTGTGTCAGTGTAAGTGTGTGTATGTGTGTCTGTGTGTGTCTGTGAGTGTGTGTGTGTCTGTGTCTATGTGTTTGTGTCTGTGTGTGTGTCTGTGTAAGTGTGTGTGTGCGTTTGTGTGTGTCTGTGAGTGTGTGTGTATGTGAGTGTGTGTTTCTGTGTGTGTGTCTCTGTGTGTGTGAGTGTGTGTGTGTCTGTGTGTGTGTGTGTGGCTGTGTCTATGTGTTTGTGTCTGTGTGTGTGTCAGTGTAAGAGTGTGTGTGTTTGTGTCTGTGAGTGTGTGTGTCTGTGTCTGTGTGTTTGTGTCTGTGTGTGAGTGTGTATCAGTGTAAGTGTGTTTGTGTGTGTGTCTGTTTGTCTGTGAGTGTGTGTCTCTGTGTCTGTGTATGTGTGTGTGTGTCTGTGTGAGTGTGTGTGTCTGTGTGTGTGTCTATTTGTGTGTGTGTCAGTGTAAGTGTGTCTGTGGGTGTGTGTGTGTCTGTGTGAGTGTGTGTGTCTGTGTCTGTGTGTGTGTGTCTGTGTGTTTGTGTGTGTGAGTGTGTGTGTCTGTATCTATGTGCTTGTGTCTGTGTGTGTGTGTGTCTGTGTGTGTGTGAGTGTGTGTGTGTGTCTGTGTGAGTGTGAGTGTCTGTGTCTGTGTGTATGTGAGTGTGTGTGTCTGTGTCTGTGTGTTTGTGTCTGTGTGTGAGGGTGTATCAGTGTAAGTGTGTTTGTGTGTGTCTGTGTTTGTCTGTGAGTGTGTGTGTCTGTGTCTATGTGTTTGTGTCTGTGTGTGTGTATCTGTGTAAGTGTGTGTGCGTTTGTGTGTGTCTGTGAGTGTGTGTGTATGTGAGTGTGTGTGTCTGTGTGTGTGTCTCTGTGTCTGTGAGTGTGTGTGTGTCTGTGTGTGTGTGTCAGTGTAAGTGTGTGTGTGTTTGTGTCTGTGAGTGCGTGTGTCTGTGTCTGTGTGTTTGTGTCTGTGTGTGAGTGTGTATCAGTGAAAGTGTGTTTGTGTGTGTGTCTGTTTGTCTGTGAGTGTGTGTCTCTGTGTCTGTGTGTGTGTGTGTGTCTGTGTGAGTGTGTGTGTCTGTGTCTGTGTGTCTGTGTGTGTGTCAGTGTAAGTGGTTCTGTGGGTGTGTGTGTGTGACTGTGTGAGTGTGTGTGTCTGTGTCTGTGTGTGTATGTGAGTGTGTGTGTCTGTGGGTGTGTCTGTGTGTGTGTCTGTGTGTGTGTGTGGCTGTGTCTATGTGTTTGTGTATGTGAGTGTGTGTGTCTGTGGGTGTGTCTGTGTGTGTGTCTGTGTGTGAGTGTGTGTGTGTCTGTGTGTGTGTGTGTCTGTGTGTGTGTCAGTGTAAATGTGTCTGTGTGTGTCTTTTTGTCTGTTTGTGTCTGTGAGTGTGTGTGTCTGAGTATGTGTGTGTGTCTGTGTAAGAGTGTGTGTGTGAGTGTGTGTGTGTCTGTGTGTGTGTGTGTCTGTACGAGTGTGTGTGTCTGTGTCTGTGTGTGTCTGTGAGTGTGTGTGTCTGTGTCTGTGTGCGTGTCAGTGTAACTGTGTGTGTGAGTGTGAGTGTGTGGGTGTCTGTGCGAGTGTGTGTGTCTGTGTCTGTGTGTGTGTCAGTGTAAGTGTGTGTATGTGTGTCTGTGAGTGTGTGTGTCTGTGTCTATGTGTTTGTGTCTGTGTGTGTGTCCGTGTAAGTGTGTGTGTCTGTGAGTGTGTGTGTATGTGAGTGTGTGTTTCTGTGTGTGTGTCTCTGTGTGTGTAAGTGTGTGTGTGTCTGTGTGTGTGTGTGGCTGTGTCTATGTGTTTGTGTCTGTGTGTGAGTGTGTATCAGTGTAAGTGTGTTTGTGTGTGTGTCTGTTTGTCTGTGAGTGTGTGTCTCTGGTTCTGTGTGTGTGTGTGTGTCTGTGTGAGTGTGTGTGTCTGTGTCTGTGTGTCTGTGTGTGTGTCTATTTGTGTGTGTGTCAGTGTAAGTGTGTCTGTGGGTGTGTGTGTGTCTGTGTGAGTGTGTGTGTCTGTGTCTGTGTGTGTGTGTCTGTGTGTTTGTGTGTGTGAGTGTGTGTGTCTGTATCTATGTGCTTGTGTCTGTGTGTGTGTGTGTCTGTGTGTGTGAGTGTGTGTGTGTGTGTGTCTGTGTGTTTGTGTCTGTGTGTGAGGGTGTATCAGTGTAAGTGTGTTTGTGTGTGTCTGTGTTTGTCTGTGAGTGTGTGTGTCTGTGTCTATGTGTTTGTGTCTGTGTGTGTGTATCTGTGTGTGTGTGAGTGTGTGTTTCTGTGTCTGTGTGTGTCTGTACGAGTGTGTGTGTCTGTGTCTGTGTGTGTCTGTGAGTGTGTGTGTCTGTGTCTCTGTGCGTGTCAGTGTAACTGTGTGTGTGAGTGTGAGTGTGTGGGTCTGTGCGAGTGTGTGTGTCTGTGTCTGTGTCTGTGTGTGTGTCAGTGTAAGTGTGTGTATGTGTGTCTGTGTGTGTGTCTGTGTGTGTGTGTGGGTGTGTCTATGTGTTTGTGTCTGTGAGTGTGTGTGTCTGTGTCTGTGTGTGTATGTGAGTGTGTGTGTCTGTGTGTGTGTGTCTCTGTGTGTGTGTTTGTGTGTGTGTCTGTGTCTGTGTGAGTGTCTGTGTGAGTGTGTGTGTCTGTGTCTTTGTGTGTGTGTCTGTGTGTGCGAGTGTGTGTGTCTGTGTCTGTGTGTGTCAGTGTAAGTTTGTGTATGTGTGTCTGTGAGTGTGTGTGTCTGTGTCTGTGTGTGTGTGTGTCTCTGTGTGTGTGTTTGTGTGTGTATCTGTGTCTGTGTGAGTGTGTGTGTCTGTGTCTTTGTGTGTGTGTCTGTGTGTGTGTGAGTGTGTGTGTGTGAGTGTGTGTGTCTGTGTCTGTGTGTGTATGTGAGTGTGTGTGTCTGTGGGTGTGTCTGTGTGTGTGTCTGTGTGTGTGTGTGGCTGTGTCTATGTGTTTGTGTATGTGAGTGTGTGTGTCTGTGGGTGTGTCTGTGTGTGTGTCTGTGTGTGTGTGTGGCTGTGTCTATGTGTTTGTGTCTGTGAGTGTGTGTGTCTGTGTCTGTGTGTGTATGTGAGTGTGTGTGTCTGTGTGTGTGTGTCTCTGTGTGTGTGTTTGTGTGTGTGTCTGTGTCTGTGTGAGTGTCTGTGTGAGTGTCTGTGTGAGTGTGTGTGTCTGTGTCTTTGTGTGTGTGTCTGTGTGTGTGTGAGTGTGTGTGTGTGAGTGTGTGTCTCTGTGTTTGTGTGTCTGTGAATGTGTGTGTCTGTGTTTGTGTGTTTTTGTGTCTGTGTGTGTGTCTGTGAGTGTGTGTGTCTGTCTGTGTGCGTGTCAGTGTAACTCTGTGTGCGAGTGTGTGTGTCTGTGTCTGTGTGTGTCAGTGTAAGTGTGTGTATGTGTGTCTGTGTGTGTCTGTGAGTGTGTGTGTCTGTGTCTGTGTGTGTGTGTCTCTGTGTGTGTGAGTGTGTGTGTCTGTGTCTGTGTGTGTGAGTGTGTGTCTCTGTGTGTGTGTGTGTCTGAGTCTGTTGAGTGTTTGTGTTTATGTCTGTGTGTGTGTGTCTCTGTGTGTGTGTGAGTGTGTGTTTCTGTGTCTGTGTGTGTCTGTACGAGTGTGTGTGTCTGTGTCTGTGAGTGTGTGTGTCTGTGTCTGTGTGCGTGTCAGTGTAACTGTGTGTGTGAGTGTGAGTGTGTGGGTCTGTGCGAGTGTGTGTGTATGTGAGTGTGTGTTTCTGTGTGTGTGTCTCTGTGTGTGTGAGTGTGTGTGTGTCTGTGTGTGTGTGTGTGGCTGTGTCTATGTGTTTGTGTCTGTGTGTGTGTCAGTGTAAGAGTGTGTGTGTTTGTGTCTGTGAGTGTGTGTGTCTGTGTCTGTGTGTGTCAGTGTAAGTGTGTGTATGTGTGTCTGTGTGTGTCTGTGAGTGTGTGTGTCTGTGTCTGTGTGTGTGTGTCTCTGTGTGTGTGAGTGTGTGTGTCTGTGTCTGTGTGTGTGAGTGTGTGTCTCTGTGTGTGTGTGTGTCTGAGTCTGTTGAGTGTTTGTGTTTATGTCTGTGTGTGTGTGTCTCTGTGTGTGTGTGAGTGTGTGTTTCTGTGTCTGTGTGTGTCTGTACGAGTGTGTGTGTCTGTGTCTGTGAGTGTGTGTGTCTGTGTCTGTGTGCGTGTCAGTGTAACTGTGTGTGTGAGTGTGAGTGTGTGGGTCTGTGCGAGTGTGTGTGTCTGTGTCTGTGTGTGTGTCAGTGTAAGTGTGTGTATGTGTGTCTGTGTGTGTCTGTGAGTGTGTGTGTGTCTGTGTCTATGTGTTTGTGTCTGTGTGTGTGTCTGTGTAAGTGTGTGTGTGCGTTTGTGTGTGTCTGTGAGTGTGTGTGTATGTGAGTGTGTGTTTCTGTGTGTGTGTCTCTGTGTGTGTGAGTGTGTGTGTGTCTGTGTGTGTGTGTGTGGCTGTGTCTATGTGTTTGTGTCTGTGTGTGTGTCAGTGTAAGAGTGTGTGTGTTTGTGTCTGTGAGTGTGTGTGTCTGTGTCTGTGTGTTTGTGTCTGTGTGTGAGTGTGTATCAGTGTAAGTGTGTTTGTGTGTGTGTCTGTTTGTCTGTGAGTGTGTGTCTCTGTGTCTGTGTATGTGTGTGTGTGTCTGTGTGAGTGTGTGTGTCTGTGTGTGTGTCTATTTGTGTGTGTGTCAGTGTAAGTGTGTCTGTGGGTGTGTGTGTGTCTGTGTGAGTGTGTGTGTCTGTGTCTGTGTGTGTGTGTCTGTGTGTTTGTGTGTGTGAGTGTGTGTGTCTGTATCTATGTGCTTGTGTCTGTGTGTGTGTGTGTCTGTGTGTGTGTGAGTGTGTGTGTGTGTCTGTGTGAGTGTGAGTGTCTGTGTCTGTGTGTATGTGAGTGTGTGTGTCTGTGTCTGTGTGTTTGTGTCTGTGTGTGAGGGTGTATCAGTGTAAGTGTGTTTGTGTGTGTCTGTGTTTGTCTGTGAGTGTGTGTGTCTGTGTCTATGTGTTTGTGTCTGTGTGTGTGTATCTGTGTAAGTGTGTGTGCGTTTGTGTGTGTCTGTGAGTGTGTGTGTATGTGAGTGTGTGTGTCTGTGTGTGTGTCTCTGTGTCTGTGAGTGTGTGTGTGTCTGTGTGTGTGTGTCAGTGTAAGTGTGTGTGTGTTTGTGTCTGTGAGTGCGTGTGTCTGTGTCTGTGTGTTTGTGTCTGTGTGTGAGTGTGTATCAGTGAAAGTGTGTTTGTGTGTGTGTCTGTTTGTCTGTGAGTGTGTGTCTCTGTGTCTGTGTGTGTGTGTGTGTCTGTGTGAGTGTGTGTGTCTGTGTCTGTGTGTCTGTGTGTGTGTCAGTGTAAGTGGTTCTGTGGGTGTGTGTGTGTGACTGTGTGAGTGTGTGTGTCTGTGTCTGTGTGTGTATGTGAGTGTGTGTGTCTGTGGGTGTGTCTGTGTGTGTGTCTGTGTGTGTGTGTGGCTGTGTCTATGTGTTTGTGTATGTGAGTGTGTGTGTCTGTGGGTGTGTCTGTGTGTGTGTCTGTGTGTGTGTGTGGCTGTGTCTATGTGTTTGTGTCTGTGAGTGTGTGTGTCTGTGTCTGTGTGTGTATGTGAGTGTGTGTGTCTGTGTGTGTGTGTCTCTGTGTGTGTGTTTGTGTGTGTGTCTGTGTCTGTGTGAGTGTCTGTGTGAGTGTCTGTGTGAGTGTGTGTGTCTGTGTCTTTGTGTGTGTGTCTGTGTGTGTGTGAGTGTGTGTGTGTGAGTGTGTGTCTCTGTGTTTGTGTGTCTGTGAATGTGTGTGTCTGTGTTTGTGTGTTTTTGTGTCTGTGTGTGTGTCTGTGAGTGTGTGTGTCTGTCTGTGTGCGTGTCAGTGTAACTCTGTGTGCGAGTGTGTGTGTCTGTGTCTGTGTGTGTCAGTGTAAGTGTGTGTATGTGTGTCTGTGTGTGTCTGTGAGTGTGTGTGTCTGTGTCTGTGTGTGTGTGTCTCTGTGTGTGTGAGTGTGTGTGTCTGTGTCTGTGTGTGTGAGTGTGTGTCTCTGTGTGTGTGTGTGTCTGAGTCTGTTGAGTGTTTGTGTTTATGTCTGTGTGTGTGTGTCTCTGTGTGTGTGTGAGTGTGTGTTTCTGTGTCTGTGTGTGTCTGTACGAGTGTGTGTGTCTGTGTCTGTGAGTGTGTGTGTCTGTGTCTGTGTGCGTGTCAGTGTAACTGTGTGTGTGAGTGTGAGTGTGTGGGTCTGTGCGAGTGTGTGTGTCTGTGTCTGTGTGTGTGTCAGTGTAAGTGTGTGTATGTGTGTCTGTGTGTGTCTGTGAGTGTGTGTGTGTCTGTGTCTATGTGTTTGTGTCTGTGTGTGTGTCTGTGTAAGTGTGTGTGTGCGTTTGTGTGTGTCTGTGAGTGTGTGTGTATGTGAGTGTGTGTTTCTGTGTGTGTGTCTCTGTGTGTGTGAGTGTGTGTGTGTCTGTGTGTGTGTGTGTGGCTGTGTCTATGTGTTTGTGTCTGTGTGTGTGTCAGTGTAAGAGTGTGTGTGTTTGTGTCTGTGAGTGTGTGTGTCTGTGTCTGTGTGTTTGTGTCTGTGTGTGAGTGTGTATCAGTGTAAGTGTGTTTGTGTGTGTGTCTGTTTGTCTGTGAGTGTGTGTCTCTGTGTCTGTGTATGTGTGTGTGTGTCTGTGTGAGTGTGTGTGTCTGTGTGTGTGTCTATTTGTGTGTGTGTCAGTGTAAGTGTGTCTGTGGGTGTGTGTGTGTCTGTGTGAGTGTGTGTGTCTGTGTCTGTGTGTGTGTGTCTGTGTGTTTGTGTGTGTGAGTGTGTGTGTCTGTATCTATGTGCTTGTGTCTGTGTGTGTGTGTGTCTGTGTGTGTGTGAGTGTGTGTGTGTGTCTGTGTGAGTGTGAGTGTCTGTGTCTGTGTGTATGTGAGTGTGTGTGTCTGTGTCTGTGTGTTTGTGTCTGTGTGTGAGGGTGTATCAGTGTAAGTGTGTTTGTGTGTGTCTGTGTTTGTCTGTGAGTGTGTGTGTCTGTGTCTATGTGTTTGTGTCTGTGTGTGTGTATCTGTGTAAGTGTGTGTGCGTTTGTGTGTGTCTGTGAGTGTGTGTGTATGTGAGTGTGTGTGTCTGTGTGTGTGTCTCTGTGTCTGTGAGTGTGTGTGTGTCTGTGTGTGTGTGTCAGTGTAAGTGTGTGTGTGTTTGTGTCTGTGAGTGCGTGTGTCTGTGTCTGTGTGTTTGTGTCTGTGTGTGAGTGTGTATCAGTGAAAGTGTGTTTGTGTGTGTGTCTGTTTGTCTGTGAGTGTGTGTCTCTGTGTCTGTGTGTGTGTGTGTGTCTGTGTGAGTGTGTGTGTCTGTGTCTGTGTGTCTGTGTGTGTGTCAGTGTAAGTGTGTCTGTGGGTGTGTGTGTGTGACTGTGTGAGTGTGTGTGTCTGTGTGTGTGTCTGTGTGTTTGTGTGTGTGAGTGTGTGTGTCTGTATCTATGTGCTTGTGTCTGTGTGTGTGTCTGTGTGTGTGTGTGAGCGTGTGTGTGAGTCTGTGTGAGTGTGAGTGTCTGTGTCTGTGTGTGTGTCTGTGTGTGTGAGTGTGTGTGTCTGTGTCTGTGTGTTTGTGTCTGTGTGTGAGGGTGTATCAGTGTAATTGTGTTTGTGTGTGTCTGTGTTTGTCTGTGAGTGTGTGTCTCTGTGTCTTTGTGTGTGTGTGTCTGTGTGAGTGTGTGTGTCTGTGTCTGTGTGTGTGTCTATTTGTGCGTGTGTCAGTGTAAGTGTGTCTGTGGGTGTGTGTGTGTCTGTGTGAGTGTGTGTGTCTGCGTGTGTGTGTGTGTGAATGTGTGTGTCTGTGTCTATGTGCTTGTGTCTGTGTGTGTGTCTGTGTGTGTGTGAGTGTGTGTGTCTGTGTGAGTGTCTGTGTGAGTGTGTGTTTCTGTGTCTTTGTGTGTGTGTCTGTGTGTGTGTGAGAGTGTGTGTGAGTCTGTGTCTGTGTGTTTGTGTCTGTGTGTGAGTGTGTGTGACAGTGTGCGTGTCTCTGCGTGTCTGAGCGTGAGGGTGTGTGTCTGTGTCTGTGTGTGTGTGTGTCTGTGTGTGTGAGTGTGTGTGTCTGTGTCTGTGTGTCTGTGTGTGTGTCAGTGTAAGTGTGTCTGTGGGTGTGTGTGTGTGACTGTGTGAGTGTGTGTGTCTGTGTGTGTGTCTGTGTGTTTGTGTGTGTGAGTGTGTGTGTCTGTATCTATGTGCTTGTGTCTGTGTGTGTGTCTGTGTGTGTGTGTGAGCGTGTGTGTGTGTCTGTGTGAGTGTGAGTGTCTGTGTCTGTGTGTGTGTCTGTGTGTGTGAGTGTGTGTGTCTGTGTCTGTGTGTTTGTGTCTGTGTGTGAGGGTGTATCAGTGTAATTGTGTTTGTGTGTGTCTGATTTTGTCTGTGAGTGTGTGTCTCTGTGTCTTTGTGTGTGTGTGTCTGTGTGAGTGTGTGTGTCTGTGTCTGTGTGTGTGTCTATTTGTGCGTGTGTCAGTGTAAGTGTGTCTGTGGGTGTGTGTGTGTCTGTGTGAGTGTGTGTGTCTGCGTGTGTGTGTGTGTGAATGTGTGTGTCTGTGTCTATGTGCTTGTGTCTGTGTGTGTGTCTGTGTGTGTGTGAGTGTGTGTGTCTGTGTGAGTGTCTGTGTGAGTGTGTGTTTCTGTGTCTTTGTGTGTGTGTCTGTGTGTGTGTGAGAGTGTGTGTGAGTCTGTGTCTGTGTGTTTGTGTCTGTGTGTGAGTGTGTGTGACAGTGTGTGTGTCTCTGCGTGTCTGAGCGTGAGGGTGTGTGTCTGTGTCTGTGTGTGTGTGTGTCTGTGTGTGTGAGTGTGTGTGTCTGTGTCTATGTGTTTGTGTCTGTGTGTGTGTCTGTGTAAGTGTGTGTGTCTGTGTAAGTGTGTGTGTGTGAGTGTGTGTGTGTCTGTGTGTGTGTGTGTGTCTGTGTGTGTGTCAGTGTAAATGTGTCTGTGTGTGTCTTTTTGTCTGTTTGTGTCTGTGAGTGTGTCTGTCTGAGTATGTGTGTGTGTCTGTGTGTGTGTGTCTGTACGAGTGTGTGTGTCTGTGTCTGTGTGTGTCTGTGAGTGTGTGTGTCTGTGTCTGTGTGCGTGTCAGTGTAACTGTGTGTGTGAGTGTGAGTGTGTGGGTGTCTGTGCGAGTGTGTGTGTCTGTGTGTGTGTGTGTCAGTGTAAGTGTGTGTATGTGTGTCTGTGAGTGTGTGTGTCTGTGTCTATGTGTTTGTGTCTGTGTGTGTCTGTGTAAGTGTGTGTGTCTGTGAGTGTGTGTGTATGTGAGTGTGTGTTTCTGTGTGTGTGTCTCTGTGTGTGTAAGTGTGTGTGTGTCTGTGTGTGTGTGTGGCTGTGTCTATGTGTTTGTGTCTGTGTGTGAGTGTGTATCAGTGTAAGTGTGTTTGTGTGTGTGTCTGTTTGTCTGTGAGTGTGTGTCTCTGGTTCTGTGTGTGTGTGTGTGTGTGTCTGTGTGAGTGTGTGTGTCTGTGTCTGTGTGTCTGTGTGTGTGTCTATTTGTGTGTGTGTCAGTGTAAGTGTGTCTGTGGGTGTGTGTGTGTCTGTGTGAGTGTGTGTGTCTGTGTCTGTGTGTGTGTGTCTGTGTGTTTGTGTGTGTGAGTGTGTGTGTCTGTATCTATGTGCTTGTGTCTGTGTGTGTGTGTGTCTGTGTGTGTGAGTGTGTGTGTGTGTGTCTGTGTGTTTGTGTCTGTGTGTGAGGGTGTATCAGTGTAAGTGTGTTTGTGTGTGTCTGTGTTTGTCTGTGAGTGTGTGTGTCTGTGTCTATGTGTTTGTGTCTGTGTGTGTGTCTGTGTAAGTGTGTGTGCGTTTGTGTGTGTCTGTGTGTTTGTGTGTGTGTGAGTGTGTGTGTGTCTGTATCTATGTGCTTGTGTCTGTGTGTGTGAGTGTGTGTGTGTGTCTGTGTGAGTGTGAGTGTCTGTGTCTGTGTGTGTGTCTGTGTGTGTGTGAGTGTGTGTGTCTGTGTCTGTGTGTGAGTGTGTATCAGTGTAAGTGTGTTTGTGTGTGTGTCTGTGTTTGTCTGTGAGTGTGTGTCTCAGTGTCTGTGTGTGTGTGTCTGTGTGAGTGTGTGGGTCTGTGTCTGTGTGTCTGTGTGTGTGTCTATTTGTGTGTGTGTCAGTGTAAGTGTGTCTGTGGGTGTGTGGGGGTCTGTGTGAGTGTGTGTGTCTGCGTGTGTGTGTCTGTGTGTGTGTGTGTGAATGTGTGTGTCTGTGTCTATGTGCTTGTGTCTGTGTGTGTGTGTCTGTGTGTGTGAGTGTGTGTCTGATTCTGTGTGAGTGTCTGTGTGAGTGTGTGTGTCTGTGTCTTTGTGTGTGTGTCTGTGTGTGTGTGAGTGTGTGTGAGTTTGTGTCTGTGTGTTTGTGTCTGTGTGTGAGTGTGTGTGACAGTGTGTGTGTCTCTGCGTGTCTGAGCGTGAGTGTGTGTGTCTGTGACTGTGTGTGTGTCTGTGTGTGTGTCTGTGTGTGTGAGTGTGTGTGTCTGTGTCTATGTGTTTGTGTCTGTGTGTGTGTCTGTGTAAGTGTGTGCGCGCGTTTGTGTGTGTCTGTGAGTGTGTGTGTCTGCGTGTGTGTGTGAGTGTGTGTGTGTGTGAGTGTGTGCGTCGGTGTCTGTGTGTGTATGTGAGTGTGTGTGTCTGTGTGTGTGTGTCTGTGTGTGTGGCTGTGTCTATGTGTTTGTGTCTGTGAGTATGTGCGTATGTGTCTTTGTCAGTGTAAGTGTGTGTGTGTCGGTGTGTGTGTGTGAGTGTTTGTGTCTGTGTGAGTGTGTGTGTGTGTGTGTCTGTGTCTGTGTGTGTATTTCTGTGTTTGTCTGTGAGTGTGTGTGTCTGTGTCTGTGTGTGTGTCTCTGTGTGTGAGTGTGTGTGTCTCTGTGTGTGTGAGTGTATCTGTGCGAGTGTGTGTGTCTGTGTCTGTGTGTGTATGTGAGTGTGTGTGTCTGTGTCTGTGTGCGTGTCAGTGTAACTGTGTGTGTGAGTGTGAGTGTGTGGGTGTCTGTGCGAGTGTGTGTGTCTGTGTCTGTGTGTTTGTGTCTGTGTGTGAGTGTGTATCAGTGTAAGTGTGTTTGTGTGTGTGTCTGTTTGTCTGTGAGTGTGTGTCTCTGTGTCTGTGTGTGTGTGTGTCTGTGTGAGTGTGTGTGTCTGTGTCTGTGTGTCTGTGTGTGTGTGTCAGTGTAAGTGTGTCTGTGGGTGTGTGTGTGTGTCTGTGTGAGTGTGTGTGTCTGTGTGTGTGTCTGTGTGTTTGAGTGTGTGAGTGTGTGTGTCTGTATCTATGTGCTTGTGTGTGTGTGTGTGTCTGTGTGTGTGTGTGAGCGTGTGTGTGTGTCTGTGTGAGTGTGAGTGTCTGTGTCTGTGTGTGTGTCTGTGTGTGTGTGAGTGTGTGTGTCTGTGTCTGTGTGTTTGTGTCTGTGTGTGAGGGTGTATCAGTGTAAGTGTGTTTGTGTGTGTCTGTGTTTGTCTGTGAGTGTGTGTCTCTGTGTCTTTGTGTGTGTCTGTGTGAGTGTGTGTGTCTGTGTCTGTGTGTGTGTCTATTTGTGCGTGTGTCAGTGTAAGTGTGTCTGTGGGTGTGTGTGTGTCTGTGTGAGTGTGTGTGTCTGCCTGTGTGTGTGAATGTGTGTGTCTGTGTCTATGTGCTTGTGTCTGTTTGCGTGTCTGTGTGTGTGTGAGTGTATGTGTCTGTGTGAGTGTGTGTTTCTGTGTCTTTGTGTGTGTGTCTGTGTGTGTGTGTGAGTGTGTGTGAGTCTGTGTCTGTGTGTTTGTGTCTGTGTGTGAGTGTGTGTGACAGTGTGTGTGTCTCTGCGTGTCTGAGCGTGAGGGTGTGTGTCTGTGTCTGTGTGTGTGTGTCTGTGTGTGTGAGTGTGTGTGTCTGTGTCTATCTGTTTGTGTCTGTGTGTGTGTCTGTGTAAGTGTGTGTGTCTGTGTAAGTGTGTGTGTGTGAGTGTGTGTGTGTCTGTGTGTGTGTGTCTGTGTGTGTGTCAGTGTAAATGTGTCTGTGTGTGTCTTTTTGTCTGTTTGTGTCTGTGAGTGTGTGTGTCTGAGTATGTGTGTGTCTGTGTAAGAGTGTGTGTGTGAGTGTGTGTGTGTCTGTGTGTGTGTGTGTCTGTACGAATGTGTGTGTCTGTGTCTGTGTGTGTCTGTGAGTGTGTGTGTCTGTGTCTGTGTGCGTGTCAGTGTAACTGTGTGTGTGAGTGTGAGTGTGTGGGTGTCTGTGCGAGTGTGTGTGTCTGTGTCTGTGTGTGTGTCAGTGTAAGTGTGTGTATGTGTGTCTGTGTGTGTCTGTGAGTGTGTGTGTCTGTGTCTATGTGTTTGTGTCTGTGTGTGTGTCTGTGTAAGTGTGTGTGTCTGTGAGTGTGTGTGTACGTGAGTGTGTGTTTCTGTGTGTGTGTCTCTGTGTGTGTGAGTGTGTGTGTGTCTGTGTGTGTGTGGCTGTGTCTATGTGTTTGTGTCTGTGTGTGAGTGTGTATCAGTGTAAGTGTGTTTGTGTGTGTGTCTGTTTGTCTGTGAGTGTGTGTCTCTGGTTCTGTGTGTGTGTGTGTCTGTGTGAGTGTGTGTGTCTGTGTCTGTGTGTCTGTGTGTGTGTCTATTTGTGTGTGTGTCAGTGTAAGTGTGTCTGTGGGTGTGTGTGTCTGTGTGAGTGTGTGTGTCTGTGTCTGTGTGTGTGAGTCTGTATGTTTGTGTGTGTGAGTGTGTGTGTCTGTATCTATGTGCTTGTGTCTGTGTGTGTGTGTCTGTGTGTGTGAGTGTGTGTGTGTCTGTGTGTTTGTGTCTGTGTGTGAGGGTGTATCAGTGTAAGTGTGTTTGTGTGTGTCTGTGTGTTTGTGTGTGTGTGAGTGTGTGTGTGTCTGTATCTATGTGCTTGTGTCTGTGTGTGAGTGTGTGTGTGTCTGTGTGAGTGTGAGTGTCTGTGTCTGTGTGTGTGTCTGTGTGTGTGTGAGTGTGTGTGTGTCTGTGTCTGTGTGTTTGTGTCTGTGTGTGAGTGTGTATCAGTGTAAGTGTGTTTGTGTGTGTGTCTGTGTTTGTCTGTGAGTGTGTGTCTCAGTGTCTCTGTGTGTGTGTGTCTGTGTGAGTGTGTGTGTCTGTGTCTGTGTGTCTGTGTGTGTGTCTATTTGTGTGTGTGTCAGTGTAAGTGTGTCTGTGGGTGTGTGGGGGTCTGTGTGAGTGTGTGTGTCTGCGTGTGTGTGTGTGTCTGTGTGTGTGTGTGTGTGAATGTGTGTGTCTGTGTCTATGTGCTTGTGTCTGTGTGTGTGTGTCTGTGTGTGTGAGTGTGTGTCTGATTCTGTGTGAGTGTCTGTGTGAGTGTGTGTGTCTGTGTCTTTGTGTGTGTGTCTGTGTGTGTGTGAGTGTGTGTGAGTTTGTGTCTGTGTGTTTGTGTCTGTGTGTGAGTGTGTGTGACAGTGTGTATGGCTCTGCGTGTCTGAGCGTGAGTGTGTGTGTCTGTGACTGTGTGTGTGTGTGTGTGTGTGTGTCTGTGTGTGTGAGTGTGTGTGTCTGTGTCTATGTGTTTGTGTCTGTGTGTGTGTCTGTGTAAGTGTGTGCGCGCGTTTGTGTGTGTCTGTGAGTGTGTGTGTCTGTGTGTGTGTGTGAGTGTGTGTGTGTGTGTGAGTGTGTGCGTCGGTGTCTGTGTGTGTATGCGAGTGTGTGTGTCTGTGTGTGTGTGTGTCTGTGTGTGTGGCTGTGTCTATGTGTTTGTGTCTGTGAGTATGTGCGTATGTGTCTTTGTCAGTGTAAGTGTGTGTGTGTGTCGGTGTGTGTGTGTGAGTGTTTGTGTCTGTGTGAGTGTGTGTGTGTGTCTGTGTGAGTGTGAGAGTGTGTGTGAGTCTGTGTCTGTGTGTTTGTGTCTGTGTGTGAGTGTGTGTGACAGTGTGTGTGTCTCTGCGTGTCTGAGCGTGAGGGTGTGTGTCTGTGTCTGTGTCTGTGTGTGTGTCTGTGTGTGTGAGTGTGTGTGTCTGTGTCTATGTGTTTGTGTCTGTGTGTGTGTCTGTGTAAGTGTGTGTGTCTGTGTATGTGTGTGTGTGTGAGTGTGTGTGTGTCTGTGTGTGTGTGTGTCTGTGTGTGTGTCAGTGTAAATGTGTCTGTGTGTGTCTTTTTGTCTGTTTGTGTCTGTGAGTGTGTGTGTCTGAGTATGTGTGTGTGTCTGTGTAAGAGTGTGTGTGTGAGTGTGTGTGTGTCTGTGTGTGTGTGTGTCTGTACGAGTGTGTGTGTCTGTGTCTGTGTGTGTCTGTGAGTGTGTGTGTCTGTGTCTGTGTGCGTGTCAGTGTAACTGTGTGTGTGAGTGTGAGTGTGTGGGTGTCTGTGCGAGTGTGTGTGTCTGTGTCTGTGTGTGTGTCAGTGTAAGTGTGTGTATGTGTGTCTGTGAGTGTGTGTGTCTGTGTCTATGTGTTTGTGTCTGTGTGTGTGTCTGTGTAAGTGTGTGTGTCTGTGAGTGTGTGTGTATGTGAGTGTGTGTTTCTGTGTGTGTGTCTCTGTGTGTGTAAGTGTGTGTGTGTCTGTGTGTGTGTGTGGCTGTGTCTATGTGTTTGTGTCTGTGTGTGAGTGTGTATCAGTGTAAGTGTGTTTGTGTGTGTGTCTGTTTGTCTGTGAGTGTGTGTCTCTGGTTCTGTGTGTGTGTGTGTGTCTGTGTGAGTGTGTGTGTCTGTGTCTGTGTGTCTGTGTGTGTGTCTATTTGTGTGTGTGTCAGTGTAAGTGTGTCTGTGGGTGTGTGTGTGTCTGTGTGAGTGTGTGTGTCTGTGTCTGTGTGTGTGTGTCTGTGTGTTTGTGTGTGTGAGTGTGTGTGTCTGTATCTATGTGCTTGTGTCTGTGTGTGTGTGTGTCTGTGTGTGTGAGTGTGTGTGTGTGTGTCTGTGTGTTTGTGTCTGTGTGTGAGGGTGTATCAGTGTAAGTGTGTTTGTGTGTGTCTGTGTTTGTCTGTGAGTGTGTGTGTCTGTGTCTATGTGTTTGTGTCTGTGTGTGTGTCTGTGTAAGTGTGTGTGCGTTTGTGTGTGTCTGTGTGTTTGTGTGTGTGAGTGTGTGTGTGTGTCTGTATCTATGTGCTTGTGTCTGTGTGTGTGAGTGTGTGTGTGTGTCTGTGTGAGTGTGAGTGTCTGTGTCTGTGTGTGTGTCTGTGTGTGTGTCTGTGTGTGTGTGAGTGTGTGTGTCTGTGTCTGTGTGTGAGTGTGTATCAGTGTAAGTGTGTTTGTGTGTGTGTCTGTGTTTGTCTGTGAGTGTGTGTCTCAGTGTCTGTGTGTGTGTGTCTGTGTGAGTGTGTGGGTCTGTGTCTGTGTGTCTGTGTGTGTGTCTATTTGTGTGTGTGTCAGTGTAAGTGTGTCTGTGGGTGTGTGGGGGTCTGTGTGAGTGTGTGTGTCTGCGTGTGTGTGTCTGTGTGTGTGTGTGTGAATGTGTGTGTCTGTGTCTATGTGCTTGTGTCTGTGTGTGTGTGTCTGTGTGTGTGAGTGTGTGTCTGATTCTGTGTGAGTGTCTGTGTGAGTGTGTGTGTCTGTGTCTTTGTGTGTGTGTCTGTGTGTGTGTGAGTGTGTGTGAGTTTGTGTCTGTGTGTTTGTGTCTGTGTGTGAGTGTGTGTGACAGTGTGTGTGTCTCTGCGTGTCTGAGCGTGAGTGTGTGTGTCTGTGACTGTGTGTGTGTCTGTGTGTGTGTCTGTGTGTGTGAGTGTGTGTGTCTGTGTCTATGTGTTTGTGTCTATGTGTTTGTGTCTGTGTGTGTGTCTGTGTAAGTGTGTGCGCGCGTTTGTGTGTGTCTGTGAGTGTGTGTGTCTGCGTGTGTGTGTGAGTGTGTGTGTGAGTGAGTGTGTGCGTCGGTGTCAATGTGTTTGTGTCTGTGTGTGTGTGAGTGTGTGTGAGTTTGTGTCTGTGTGTTTGTGTCTGTGTGTGAGTGTGTGTGACAGTGTGTGTGTCTCTGCGTGTCTGAGCGTGAGTGTGTGTGTCTGTGACTGTGTGTGTGTCTGTGTGTGTGTCTGTGTGTGTGAGTGTGTGTGTCTGTGTCTATGTGTTTGTGTCTGTGTGTGTGTCTGTGTAAGTGTGTGCGCGCGTTTGTGTGTGTCTGTGAGTGTGTGTGTCTGCGTGTGTGTGTGAGTGTGTGTGTGTGTGAGTGTGTGCGTCGGTGTCTGTGTGTGTATGTGAGTGTGTGTGTCTGTGTGTGTGTCTGTGTGTGTGGCTGTGTCTATGTGTTTGTGTCTGTGAGTATGTGCGTATGTGTCTTTGTCAGTGTAAGTGTGTGTGTGTCGGTGTGTGTGTGTGAGTGTTTGTGTCTGTGTGAGTGTGTGTGTGTGTGTCTGTGTCTGTGTGTGTATTTCTGTGTTTGTCTGTGAGTGTGTGTGTCTGTGTCTGTGTGTGTGTCTCTGTGTGTGAGTGTGTGTGTCTCTGTGTGTGTGAGTGTATCTGTGTGAGTGTGTGTGTCTGTGTCTGTGTGTGTATGTGAGTGTGTGTGTCTGTGTCTGTGTGCGTGTCAGTGTAACTGTGTGTGTGAGTGTGAGTGTGTGGGTGTCTGTGCGAGTGTGTGTGTCTGTGTCTGTGTGTTTGTGTCTGTGTGTGAGTGTGTATCAGTGTAAGTGTGTTTGTGTGTGTGTCTGTTTGTCTGTGAGTGTGTGTCTCTGTGTCTGTGTGTGTGTGTGTCTGTGTGAGTGTGTGTGTCTGTGTCTGTGTGTCTGTGTGTGTGTCAGTGTAAGTGTGTCTGTGGGTGTGTGTGTGTGTCTGTGTGAGTGTGTGTGTCTGTGTGTGTGTGTCTGTGTGTTTGAGTGTGTGAGTGTGTGTGTCTGTATCTATGTGCTTGTGTGTGTGTGTGTGTGTCTGTGTGTGTGTGTGAGCGTGTGTGTGTGTCTGTGTGAGTGTGAGTGTCTGTGTCTGTGTGTGTGTCTGTGTGTGTGTGAGTGTGTGTGTCTGTGTCTGTGTGTTTGTGTCTGTGTGTGAGGGTGTATCAGTGTAAGTGTATTTGTGTGTGTCTGTGTTTGTCTGTGAGTGTGTGTCTCTGTGTCTTTGTGTGTGTCTGTGTGAGTGTGTGTGTCTGTGTCTGTGTGTGTGTCTATTTGTGCGTGTGTCAGTGTAAGTGTGTCTGTGGGTGTGTGTGTGTCTGTGTGAGTGTGTGTGTCTGCATGTGTGTGTGAATGTGTGTGTCTGTGTCTATGTGCTTGTGTCTGTGTGTGTGTCTGTGTGTGTGTGAGTGTATGTGTCTGTGTGAGTGTCTGTGTGAGTGTGTGTTTCTGTGTCTTTGTGTGTGTGTCTGTGTGTGTGTGTGAGTGTGTGTGTCTGTGTCTGTGTGTTTGTGTCTGTGTGTGAGTGTGTGTGACAGTGTGTGTGTCTCTGCGTGTCTGAGCGTGAGGGTGTGTGTCTGTGTCTGTGTGTGTGTGTCTGTGTGTGTGAGTGTGTGTGTCTGTGTCTATGTGTTTGTGTCTGTGTGTGTGTCTGTGTAAGTGTGTGTGTCTGTGTAAGTGTGTGTGTGTGTGTCTGTGTGTGTGTGTCTGTGTGTGTGTCAGTGTAAATGTGTCTGTGTGTGTCTTTTTGTCTGTTTGTGTCTGTGAGTGTGTGTGTCTGAGTATGTGTGTGTGTCTGTGTAAGAGTGTGTGTGTGAGTGTGTGTGTGTCTGTGTGTGTGTGTCTGTACGAGTGTGTGTGTCTGTGTCTGTGTGTGTCTGTGAGTGTGTGTGTCTGTGTCTGTGTGCGTGTCAGTGTAACTGTGTGTGTGATTGTGAGTGTGTGGGTGTCTGTGCGAGTGTGTGTGTCTGTGTCTGTGTGTGTGTCAGTGTAAGTGTGTGTATGTGTGTCTGTGTGTGTCTGTGAGTGTGTGTGTCTGTGTCTATGTGTTTGTGTCTGTGTGTGTGTCTGTGTCAGTGTGTGTGTGTCTGTGAGTGTGTGTGTATGTGAGTGTGTGTTTCTGTGTGTGTGTCTCTGTGTGTGTGAGTGTGTGTGTGTCTGTGTGTGTGTGG